>NC_139625.1:30320816-30373316 GCF_964638095.1 Poromitra crassiceps | reverse complement strand
TTGACATGCAGGTGCAAATAGCATGTACCTTATTAAACATACAATTAACATTAGGCATTGTGCATACGTTAGACGTGTTCAGACATTTTAAATTCGACGTATTTGACATACAGGTGCAAATAGCATGTACCTTATTAAGCAACATTATTTGTTAGTTGTAGCTGTGTGAAGCATAATGGGGGAACTCAACCCCACCCCCCCCCCATTTGCAAAATACATTTTAGGCCCTGTTCTCTAGAAACATTTAGTGTATAATGTAAAATATAAAATACATTCTAATAATTTTCTGAATTGGGGTGTAAGTAGTCACATCAACTATTTACACCCAGGTGCAAGTAGCATCTGGCTTTTGAGATGGGGGGGGGTGCTGACTGTGCCACAGTCACACTGCAGAAATACCTTCAGATTAATCAATATTGCCTGTCTTTCAAACTACAACTAACAAAGTATCAATATGTTTTCCCAAGCGGGGCTGATTATAGCTATGGGCAGAGGTGGGCAATGCCCACGCAGACATGAGTCTTGCCCACCCAATCAAAAGTTAGGAAAATATGTTTATTTTCACCCCCAGCCAATGGAAAAATTGCACAGAAAATACCAGTAGCAATTATAGCTTCTGATTGGGTGGGCACTGAGCTTCAGTCCGCCTCCAAAGTCCTCTCGACTAATTTTTTTTTTTTTTTTTTTTTTTTTTTACGAGAAACAGAGAGCTGTGACAGGCTCGACTGTCGCCCTCCGCTGCCCAGACTGTGAGCGCAAATTATGCTCGAGCGAAATCGCCGGCGCTGACTGCGCCGAGGGGGTCGCCGCAGCTGGCCGTCCTATATCGGCGCAGCTCGGCGTAGGGGGGCGTGCAGCTCCTCGAAAATGTCACTCTGCGCCGTCTAGCGTCAACTCTTTGTTGAACTTGTGAGGAATGAGGAAATGCCATTTCCTCATTTAACGTGCTTGTCCCTCATCTAGCAAAGCGTTCTGCAGGCTCACCGGAATGAGTTTTGAAATGGAGGGACAATATAAGTCTCTGTGTATAATAATGAAGCTACGAAGTGACAACTACATCTGACTGACATGCAGTTATCCTCTCAAACTCCACAATGAAAGTTGGAAAGCCCTTGTGGCTGAGTGGTTAAACTTTAAATCCACCCCTGGGTTTTAGCAATCTCTGTCCCAGGCCATAGCTTTGATGTCAGGTCCAGTACCATGTAACTACGCACATATGAACTGCAGTTGAACAGACTCACTCCATTTTACAGGTCCGGTACCATGTAACTATGAACTATTTGTAATTAGACATGAACACCAATGTAATTGGTAATGTAATGTAATGTAATGTAATGTAATGTAATGTAATAAATTACATTACTGTGTAATTACATTACTGTGTAATTACATTGGTGTTCATGTCTAATTACAAATAGTTCATACATTGTTAGGGACCTGTAAAATAAAGGGTTACCCAATAAATATATCGATAGTGACAGCACGGCATGGGCTTTTGGTGCCTTTTCACATTTCACATTGTAGGGTCAATCTAGTTCACCCCACAGTCACTAATGCCATTCATCTCATTAAGTACAGAATTACCCCCCCCCCCTCTACACACACACACACACACACACACACACACACACACACACACACACACACACACACACACACACACACACACACACACACACACATTCATTGACATCAAAAACTACCATTTGAACTGAAACCTAAATCCCCATGCAATATGTCTTATTTATGGGAAAGTAATGAAACCTGAGGAAGAGCAAGAAAATGATATCTACATGTGGGGATCTAGATAAATTCACAGAGGAATTTAAAAATGTGGTCTACCAAATCTCGGGTATCCACTAATCCTTTATGCCCTGAAGAATCCTTTGATTTTATATTTGAGATATGATTGATAATTTCCTCAGTTTTCCATTGTGCCTGATCCTTTTCAGTCATCTCTGGAAGGAGGTTTTCTCCACGCTGTATTGCCTCTCCAGAGTGGAAGGTGGGTGAGTGGGTGATAAGGTGGCAGCATCTGAGCTACTGGACTTTAGTAAGAAAGTTTGACATGTAGTCAATGTGAGTTCTCCTGTGGCGTGTTTTTTTCTGCTCAGGCTCAGTCAATCAGAGCACTTTTTGGACCCCTGGAGAACATCCACCATGCCCTAATACTGAAGATAATTTAGGCCATGATGTTTTTATAACGAGGCTAGGGATTACGGCTTGGTTCAAGCTCTCCTTCATGAATTCAAGATGAATAACAACAGATTCTGTCTGCTCAACCAATTTTGAGGAAGGAGATATTTTTTAAGCCGCCAGCTTCCGACATATCATCATGTACCTTCCGAGGTACATGATGATATCTAAGAGCCCAGTATTGAAGTATTATCAGAGGGAAAGGTGGAGAGAGAGTCTGAGTCAAACAAGTGACCACTAGCCTGTTCATGCAAGTGAATCCAATTGTATCAGCATTACATGCGTGTCAGAGTTTGTTTCTCCAAGACCTTTAACACAGCCTACTGAACATGGCAGAGCAAATCCCTGTGAATTGGCCCAGCGCTCCACCATTAATCTGAGGCAGGGGTGTAAATTGAGCCCTCAGAGACTGTTCACCCAGAGAGAGAGCGCGTTGTTAGAGAGCTGGAGGGACCAGGAAGGTACACAGTGCCCCCGGCCCACCAGCTCTTGCTGCTGGAGATGAGATAAGGGCCATCAGCCGCCTGGCTCCATGAGGGGAAGCACAGCATTCTCATGCTAAGAGCAGCAGCGGCAACCGACAGGCACAGAGACCTAAACACAAGCTCAGGCAGCCTTCAAAGCCCATTCTGGAAGCCAATATAAGTGGAATGCCAATAGAAAACGGTCCAGATCCGCATGGCACTGATGCAGTCATCTGTGCCAGCAAAGACCCATTGTCTCCCTGCCTCTGTTGTAGAGATTGTTTATCACTCTGTCGTTATTTCTTGTGGATTCGCAGAGATTTCATTGTTCAGCCTAGTTGCTTTCTGTTGTGTTAAACTGTACCTTCTTTTGTTCAGATTCACATAAGTTACAAAGTATTGGGAGTATATGAACATTAACATTTCATTGACTATACTTCACAGTTAAAAACATAACTAATTTTCCCCCCAGTAGTTAACATTATTGTTTCGACCTCAGTAACTTCCTTTATTTGCCGCTGTTGCTTTCAGGGGAACCAGTGATTGCCAATCATTTTCATTTGCATATGAAGATAAGTCTAATATGGTTGCTGGCTAATCCCTTCCTCTAAGTGCTGGATAACAGACCATTTTTAGCTTTTAATCCATTAATGAAATTTGTTTGCTCATTGACGTGAATCATCACCATAATTATGGGGATGAATTTATCATTTCAAGCTATTTGAAATGTTTGGTATTGTACATGGCATTTGCATATATGAATTAATGACAGTGATGTGTCATTAATTGATATGATTTTTCATGGTCATTACAGTGCAAACCACATACTCAAGGGTGCCTTAATGAGTCGTGAAGGTGAAAGTTCCAACCTTATAAAAGTGAACTAACACTCATGCTATATAAAATATTTAACATTATATTGTGAACATTTTTAAGGACGTATATGCTCTGAGTGATCTGTATGTGATGTAAATGGGAGAGCTATCTCATAATTTATGTATATGGTGACCCATTACTGTAATATGAATGCATCTCAACACTCACGAAGGAGAGGCAAAGGTGCACGAGTGTAACCGTTCAGAATTACAGTGGCAAGACCTTCATTTGACAACCTTAAATGCATGCAATTTTACTGGTCAGCACTTTGAAATCATTAACCATTGTGTCTAATGCACACATGAATTATGCATGCCAGTTAACATACACTGCACACAAGTATTGCCCTTTGAGTCTCTTATCGCATATTTTTAGATGCTATCATTGATTGCTTACAGCTTCTCCACTGCATCCACACTGCATCCACACTGGCTGGCAATTTGCAGATGCAACATTTTAGAAGTGTGAGCGTTTGTTTGCTAGAGTATACACTGTCCCCTGTGTCTTGATTTAGACAAAGAAAAGCACTCGCTTGGTGATTCAAAGAGAGATCTTTTGGCCCCGTGTTGTCAGCACAGCGCATGCAGGAGGATTGAGAAGGAGCCTGCCCACGAGCCGTGGATCACAAACAGCGTGCTGGTCATTGCACACAACCACTGTCAGCTCTCATCATTCCAAAAGACCCTGAGGGCTGGAGTGTGCATGTGAGTGAGGTGCTTACTTTGTGTTCCTCCGTCCTGATAGCCACCCCTTGAGGCACCTTTCATCCCGGAGATGTGCTCTCTGCTATTTTCAGCCCCTCTATATGTGTGAGCGCAGGAACCATCAACAAGCACTAGATTGGAAAACCTGAGAGTGGCATCAAATAAATGTAAGGTTCCACAAGCATTTCCCCCCTCCTATTACCGAGGTCCGACTGACCGGCCGGCACAGCGTCCAGTTAATAAATACTTTCCACTGTGATGACTCCGGGGAGAGAGAGAGAGAGAGAAACAAAACATCTCACCCTGTTCCACGGGCTGCATTTTGCATTTCACATCGCAGCCACTCAGGGAAATCAAAACACAGTTTATGTTGAATACCTGATGAGATCAAAACACGCTGTGCAATCTGAGGAATTGGCCAATTTCCTTTTTTATTGGAGTGATTTTTTTTGTTGGGGGGGGGGGGGGGGGGGGGGTCATGCTATTGACTATATAGGGGGGGCAGGCTATAGACTATTGTCTTCACACAGTGATCAGTGCAATAACACAGGCCATGTTTACTAAAGACTGTATCTCACCAGTGTTGTGATTTTGTTTCTCTCATTCCTTCCTTCCTTCCTTCACCCACTGGGATGATAATCTCACTGAATGATTTACATCGGGAGCCCCTCTGCAGGAGTGGGACGAGTTCAGAGTCCTTGAACCTTGAATTCAAAGCTATCAGGTGTTGCTAATGTGTTTCCAATTTCCTCCCGTCCTCTTAATGCAAGCCGCTGAAAAACGGCATCAATATTACAGGGCGCGCCTCTTCTCAGCACAATGCTGCCTGTAAGCGTACAAGACAGCTTTCACATCTGATTAGGAGCCCTCATAAGCAGCGGCTCGCCCATCTCTCTAACTCCTGGCCCTAAACATGGCTTAGGGCTACAGAGGCGTTCATATGGCTCCAATCTCTCCATGTCAGAGTGGCAGGAGGGTAATCGCTGGTGACACAACTGCCCGTCTGAGTAGCCTTCGCGGCTATGTGCGTGCGTATGCATTTGTCTGTCTCTGTGTGTGTGTGTGTGTGTGTGTGTGTGTGTGTGTCAGAGTGTGTGTGTCTGTGTGTGCTATCCCCTGCCTGTCTGAGCAGCTACTGTGGCATATGTGAGATGTTTCTCCATCACCACAACAGGCCTCGGGTCTATTGCCTCCCCCTCGCCTGCCCTCTTCTCTCTCCTCTTCCCTGGCCCCCTGCCATTCACCTGGGAGCGGTGATGAGCTTCTTGTCCCCGGGCTGCCTGCGGGGATCCTGGGATACTGTGGCGGTGTCACGCAACCCAGCCAGGCTGCTGGGACAATCATCCCACTGACACACAGACAAAGCGCTAGCCAGAGCCCCTTGTTATATGTGGGTGTGCGTCTGTGCATTTTGTGCACGTGTGAGTGCACATCGCTGTGTGTGTGTGTGTGTGTGTGTGTGTGTGTGTGTGTGTGTGTGTGTGTGTGTGTGTGTGTGTGTGTAATCTTGTCATATATGAAACATGAATGATGGAGGTGGACTGTCATGCCAGTGTCGCAGGGGACGGCTTTCTCATTCTCACTCCTCCTTTACAATCACACACACAAACATGCAGGCAGTGTACACACACACACACACACACACACACACACACACACACACACACACACACACACACACACACACACACACACACACACACACACACACACACACACACAAACACGCACAAGCAGGTTGATGAGAAGACCGCTTCTCCATTCGCTCTCCTCCATTCCGTCCAATCTTACCACTGCACATGTTGTTTTGGATCCGCTCTGGAGCTCCCATTAATTGCCTTTGATTGAGGACAAAGTGTGTGGCTGTTATTGTTTGGAAGTTGGGGATCTGAGTGGATCAGTAACAAGCCTTGTGACAGTGAAATTGCTTACCAACTGAACCTTGAACAAAGACCCAGTCTGCCTCTCTAAGTTTCTTTTACACTCTCACCACCACACAACATGATTTGTAACTGGAATATAATCTAAAACCATAGGCCTGTTATGTCAGTACTATGAATATGTAGGGAGTATAGACTACTTTGACCAAATATTTCTTTAGACAGTCTTTTTCTTCTTTCTATATGTTTATTTTATTTCATTTAGAACCATCTTCAGGCTGGAATCAAACTGTTTCCTTATAGCCATGTGCTGTACAGTAAGCATCAGTGCCATGTGTGTTTGTGCTCTTGCTGCTGTAACTAAAGGGATAACGTTTAGATTTCAGTTGCTGTGTTCAGAATGCCTCCTCATCTGCATGACAATTGCAGGATACAATGAGCAAATTTATGACCATGTCTGACAGGTTTTAGCCATGAATTCAATAGCACATACAGGATGCGGGCGGGGGGGTTAGAAAGAAGAGGGTGGAAACAGACAGACAGAAAAACACACTGACAGATACATAGACAGACCGAAAGAGAGAGAATAAAATGTATGTGTGTTGGGGGGGGAGGGGACCTTCATTATTTTGCTGCCCAGTTTATTCTTAGCGTGTATGACAACTGCTATAGGTTTAGGTAAAATCCAAATTTCAAACGGTGATACGAGACTAGCACATAGCCTTGGGCTAATAGACTGAAAATGCCCTCCTCATACTGTCAACCTCATAAATAGTTAAGGTTCAAAACACTGAGACAGCCCTACAAACTTTCTCCCCATTTTCATATGCTGCTTGTCACACTCCTGTCACACTCTTTAGACAGATGAATGTAATATTAATCCCACTACCCCTCCCCCGCCTTTCCCTCCCCCCCCCCCCCCCCTCCCCCCCCCCCCCCCCCCCCCCCCCCCCCCCTCCTGCCACGACTCCTCTCCTCTCCTCCTTGGCCCGACTCCAACCGAGCTGTCAGACCAAGGCCCCGTCTTAGCCCCGTCCGTTGACGTCAAGCCGGTGTGGAGCACTTGTGCGTGGCATCTGCCAAACGAGGATGGCTTGTCAGCCTCCTCTCTCTGTCTGTCACGGAGTAATTGGCACACATTTGAGCAGACGCATGCAGGTGGCTGTCTCAGCTCTATGGTACCTTTCCCCCCCACCTCAGGACCCCCAAGGGGCCCGTTTAAGCAGCGGTCCTGTGGCGGCAGCCTGCTTGTGTATATATTATGTGTGTATATATTATGGGCAATATCCTGGACTCCTTCGCAAACTTTAAGTGCCAGAATAAAACGTAATTGGCCGTCTGGAGTCGAAGCGTTATGGCATGCATTCATTGTGGAGATTGAAAAGTTTTCCTCCTGCATGGAAAATGATGGCGGGATATTTTGTGTTTGTTTATTTAACAGATGGCATTTGTTCTGTGGTCTTACGGACGCTGTACCTCCTGCAGTATGCCAGACTTAAAATTCAGCAGCATATGTGGTACAGCAGGGGTGTTAGTCACGGTGCAATAGCCAAATCCCAAACAGGTTGTAAATGCAGGTCTGCCTCTCTGGTCCCTCTGTCTAGATCCCTGTTGCCCTGCTAAAACCTGAGTTCCCAGTGTTCAGAGATTTGCTGGGGTCTGCTCCGCGGGCTGCTTACCTGTCAAACATGAGGCAGAGTTACTCACTGGAACACAGGGATTGTGAAATAAAGTGTCCAGGAAGGTTAGGCACCATTCAGGTTAAAGCTCTTCCTTGCGTCTTGACAAGTCACCTTCTTCAAACCTGGTTGATATTGTCCAGACAGCTCTTTATTTAAAAAAGAAAGAAAGAAAGAAAAAGAAAGAAAGAAAGAAAGAAAGAAAGAAAGAAAGAAAGAAAGAAAGAAAGAAAGAAAGAAAGAAAGAAAGAAAAACATGAATGACTCGCATAAACAAAGCATGAAATCAGTAAATGGTGGGGTGGGGGGGGGGGGGGGTTATGACTGGTTTATGAATCAAGGTAAATTAACATACAGAAATAGATTCCTATTACTTTGTCCTGTGCAGAATGGTCAACAATATTTTTGTTTGTTTTTAGTTGTGTTGTTGTTGTTGTTGTTGTTTTCCCAGACAAACGGGAGTAAAGCTGGAGACACATTGGGACACTATTGCCCTAGTTGTTGGCCCAAGTTAGTTATCATGAGTGGTCTGACCCCATCCTGATAGATTTTGGCACCATTTGCTCTGATTATTATGATCTCTGACAGGTAAAAGATTTGATCTGCTAATATTTGACCCCCCCCCCCCAACCCAATGATTTACAAGCATGAAGAAACAATGTTAAAAGCGTGTTTCTTTTCAACACGGTTGAATCAAAAGTTAGCGTTAATCACCCCATTGCAATTTGCATCGCCAGAATTCGCCACAAAATTCTAAAAATGCTGGCCGCCGTGCCAAATGATGATCAATGCCTTGTGCAACTTGTGTGATCGCTGGTTGAGAGATTGTTTAGCTGTTTGTGTTGATAACTGACTCTGCTGAGTCTGCTCTGCTGTGCCCATATAGGCTACATCTTTTAGTTTCAGAGCTGCAAATGTCACGGGCTACTTCTGCAGTGTTTATAGAGGACACAATAAGTTATGTCGTGTGTCAGTGACAGTGGTTTGCAGCACTTGAGGAATCTGTGAGTTTGGGGGGGGGGGCTTGTTGGGACCTGTGTGTGTGCAGGTGTTCCCCATATAGGTGCGTTCCCCCACTTCTCTAGATAGCACTACACCTCTGATAATCACACACACAAGCAAGCACAATTGTTGGGTCTAAAATAAAGACCCTGTCATCTACCTGCTGTATTTGTAAAGCATGCCTTAAAGTCTTATATGATTTTATATTTTATAAATAAAATTGATTGATTGATTGATTGATTGAAGCTCAGCAGTACCAATTCACAATTAAATGTTCTTTTCTTGTAACCTGATAAAAATCCATCACAAACAATGTCCTCTGAGACGTTAAATCCAACCAAGTGAGCAGGCCCGTATCTAGCTATGAGGTCACCGAGGTCCGGACCTCGGTAAGAATTTCAGAGAAAAAAGAAAAAAAAAGCTCCATGGAAAGCATGGAAAACACGGGATCGCAAGTGTCTAGTCTGTCTCTTAACTCATTGAGTGCCAATGACGACTTTAGTCGTCAATTGCTTTAGTAACGTTGAGTGCCAATGACGACTAAAGTCGTCAATTGCGTTTTTTGACGGTGGGACGTGGATCAAAGCCAGATCCATCTCCTGTAAAATTTTGGGGCATGTTGAATGTGTATAACCTATTTTACCGACCCATTAGGTGGCGACAGTGCTCTCCAGATTAGAGAAAGGCCAGGAGAAAAGAGAGAAGAAGTCATGAGGAAACGGAAATCGCATCGATATGCATGAAGCATAACGTTAGCTGTGCCTGTGAACAGTCTCCGCTGCGATAGCCCCTCCATATGATTTAGTTGCCGACACCAGCGTCTTTCTGAAAAGTTACATTATTCTCAGCTGGGAGCCGGCGACAGGCTGTGAAAAAGCGGGGGGATGCAGCGCACTTTTCAGTGCAGACAGAGCAAAAGCAGAGCGAGAGCAAACGCAGCAGAGCCCCAGAGACACTCCCACGGAGGAGGAGGAGGGGGGTGGGGCACGCAGGGCAGCAGAAAGCCCAGAAAGCCCAGAATCGGACGCAGCTTCATCCCAGCTCACAACCGAAACGCCAGAAACGAGCGAGCCCGATCCAGACTGCCCCGACGAGCGGCCGCCATCCAGGCAGCAGAGACTCGCCTGACACAAGCAGCACTCAGAGCGAGCAGAGCCACCAGAGACACACCCACGGAGGAGGAGTTTGCAGTAGAGGGGGGTGGGGGTGCTGTTATATTGAAGGAAATTACTGTTCAGATGTTTCAGGTCAGAAAATATTAGCTTCAGAGTCAGTGATTTGCTTGAAATGCTATATTTCACAAAAGGCTCAATATCTCAGCTTCTAGATGGAAACGCCAATTTTTTCTGTTTTTGTCCTATCTTCTCCGGCTGATAACTAAAGAACGGAAAATGATATCAATATTTTTTTTTTGCTGCTGATACAATAGAGTCTCATCGTTCTTTGTGCGTGTTCGGTGTTTACATAGTAATATCACACAATATTCTGTGGGCCTCGAGAAATCACTGAAAACGCTCTGAAACTCTGGCACTGGGAGCGTCCGTTCTCCAAAAGTGGCTGGCACTCAATGAGTTAAGTAACGTTACCTGTGACACGTTGGGAAGCTACTGGCTAATCATGCATGATGAAGGCTCAATTAAGGCTTGTTATCAATCAGTGCCATGCTCCCGAAGTCAGGTATGCAGGTGGCTGTTTCATGCATGGTTTCAGTTTCATGACCCAATAAGTAACAAAAAGAGTCGTCGTTTGTTGCAGCCCTACTCATCAATGGCAATGTGTCCCACGTTGTCCCACACAAACACACTATTTGTCCCACATTTTGGTTTGCTGAGATCTGGTCACCTTAACACAGGGGTAGGAGAGAATGTGAGATATTCAAGAAGAGGCTGCTCCCTGCTCCCTAGTGGTCATTTTGGTCAATGACACTTAATAAATACATGTTCTTGCCAGCCAACAGGTCCCTCTGTATGTTTTTTTATTATAGATGATGATTTGTGTGTTGTGTACGGCTTGGGTTGTGTACCTGTGTTTGTAGGTGTCATTTTGATATGAATTTTGCTAAAACAGTTTGTGTTTGTTAGTTACAATTATGTTGACAGGAGAGCTGAGCAGGTGGTGACATGAAAGAGTATATACTGAATAATGACATCACAACAGTATAATCCTAATGTTGATTTAGAATGATATATTACTCTAAATATGGCTAAGAAAGGGGAAAAAAACTCAAATATTTTGCAGACAATGCAAAGGCAGACTACAGTAACTCCCAGATAAGTGTCAAGGGTCAAGTTTAAGGTACATCTTTTTTGTAGATAAATAACTTAATTTGGGGGTTAAAAAAACACAGTTCCAACATTCTGCCACATTCTGAATTCATTTAGCGGGGCAACAAAACCAACCTTAAAGTACTTTTTCTCAGTCCTACACATGGCGAGTTAAAGTCTCTTGCCTTTGTAGGGCAGATGAGTGGTACCGATCCTGCTCTTATCTCTGACATGTAAAATATTAGATTTATTGATATTTGAAACCCCCCACCCCCCACCCCACCCACACACACACACACACACACACACACACACACACACACACACACACACACACACACACACACACACACACACACACACACACACACACACACACACACACACACACACAATCTATCTGCTAGTCAGACCCCACCCAATAATATCAAGCAGTTTTACGACTCAGACCTGGACAAATGTAGACATACGCCTGTGGTGTAGAAAAACCGGTTCCACAATGGGAGCACAGAGACTGAGGAGCCAATGAGGGTTTTAAAAACACCACATAAAAAAGGAGTGGAACTCTGAAAAAACTAAATCACATTTACAAAGGCAGCTACAGGTGAACCATATTAACTTAAATGCCAATTAACAGTAGACTATGTGACAGCTTTAAAAGGTCTGGCAATCACCATTTTTAATGCTTGCCAGCAGGGCAAGCTTCCTCACCTAGATCCCTTCAGATCTGCTGAAGTTAAGAGACTGGAGGATTTTTATTATAGGTCGTTGAACTGCATGTCTAAATTGCCTGTGGTAGTAAACTTTACAGTCCAACTGATGAACTTACAGTATGATGATGGAGTTCTGTTACATAACGACATAGCATTGTGTAAGAAACTTTTATAAAATGACATACTGATTAATGTAATCCCTAGTCATTTTTAAAAACTTCTTTGCCCCACTAAGTCTTGTTTTTGTTTTTATTTCAGATTATGACTTTTTTTTAAACACTTAAGTTTTAGATCTTAGTCTCAGTTTACAATAATAACCTTGATATGGACATCAGCTCATGCAATGGCTATCTAGTGGTCAACAAGTACATTTAAAAAACATAAAACCATGGAATATGAAGCCATTTTGCAGGGCTAGTTGTTGCACCCTCATGATGTTCCCATATATTATTCCAGGATATGATAATGCCCCTTCAGCAGTTTACACACTGTTAAACACATTCAACTTCAAATTCACTCTTGAACATGAACATTACCATAACATGAATGACCACCTTCCATGGCTTCCCCACTTGATGTACAGTAAACATTAGGTGCTTTCGGACTGCAGGAACCTTCTCATAGTTCTAGGAACAGTCCGAGGAACTCTCCCCTTTTTGTTGTTATATTCGCTCAGCAGGAACTTTTTGTTGTTATGTTCACACCGCAGGAACTGGGAACCATACAGTAGCAGTTCTTAGGGACTTTTTTAGCTACTACTTCAGGGTAGATACTTTCCCAGCACAAGAGGAACCTTTAGTAGTCCAGTTGTAATGCACGTTGATTGGTTGAACTTCACTAACGTTAACTTGCTTTTTTAGCCGCTAATGTTAGCTAGCTAATTGTTAGCCAAAGTAGTAGGCTATCAATCCCCCGTGAACGCTCACTTGCTTTGCTGTGAAGCTACTAGTAGCGGGAGTGTACCTATGTTCCCCGGGTCCTATGTTCCCCGTTTTTGTGGGACAGGGGAACATAGAACCCTTTCTATGAAAAAGGGTCCTATGTTCCCCGCTTTTCCCAAATAGGGTCCTATGTTCCCCGCTATGTTCCCTGGTCCGATGTTTCTCCCGAAATGCCAAAAACAGCCTACCTCTATGATCGTTTTTCTGGCGTCACGTATGCTGGGCGCTGGCACGTAATATATAGATGAGGAGTAGGTTTCGTTTCCCCATATCCCCCACCCATTAAAAAAACTCCTCTTTTGTTTTGCCTAATCGAATCCACTTTATTCACTCAACTAGTCCTAGTAGCCTAAATAAGGGAACGAGTCTGCTCCCACTGTCTGCAGGGCGCGTTTCACAGTGTCCTTATGGAAAGAGTATTTTTCAAATCAGTACTCATGGATGGGTACCGTTCACATTTGAACCGATACCGGTACGATACCGGTACCTGGAATTCGGTACGGTACCCAAAACGGTACCATTTTCGGTACTTTACACGCTCTAATAACAAAAAAAATTACAGTTGTAAAAAATAATAATCCAAACTTCTCAGAGAGAGCGGTCAGTATTCACTAAAGCCTTCATATCTCAGGCTCTGTAGCACATAGAAACATAAAATAAAAAGCATTTGAGAGCTTAACCCTTTGGCTTTTCGTATTATATTTGCCCTAATGTTCATTAAAACATTTTTTATCTTTAACCCCAAAAAATAAAAATAAAAATATTCTAATGCATTTTAAGAAATGTTAATAAAGATTATGGCAAATGTAACCTTTCCAAATAAAAAGCCACGGGTTTAAGCTCTCAAATGCTTTTTATTTCATGTTGATAGCTACTATACAGGCTGAGGAAATACGTTCTGTTGAACCCTTGACAATTACTGCAGCAAGAGTAACCAGCATTTAACGTTAAACGTAGTAACGTTTGCAGTCGTTGTGGAGACAGTGAAAAGCCCAACTAACAACCACAACGGCAGTGAAACAACTTATCCAGCTAACGCTAGCGAATTAAATAACGTTACCTGATGTTGTAGAAGTCGATGCCTCTCTCAACGTTACAGCTGAGGAGGTGCTGCTAACGTTAGCATGCGGTGTGGTAGGCTATCTGCTTCATTCACCCTCAGCCTATCTGACGTTACAGTCTTCAGCATTTAGCTAAATATATCTTGTGTTTGACCATGCTTCCTCAAGTTTGAGGTGTTTCCCTGGCCAGCTTTGCAATTCACATCACAAATGTTGCAAGCCAGTGTTGTCTGAGTCTATCTTGGTAAAGTGTAGTCACATTTTCGGGTGGTCTTGTTTGTTGATGTTGGTGTGTGACGTACTGACGTAACGCGCTCTCGCGTGTTGCCTTAAGGTTCCGTCGGAATTTCTATTTTACCCACTCTCTTTCTATTACTCAGATGCGTTCAAGTACCGAAATTAGGTACCGTTCGTTTTTATGTGAACTGGTACGGGGCAGTACCGACGTATTCCGGTCGGTGCCTGTAAAAGTACCGAGTTCGGTACCATCCCTACTCATGGCCTGTGCAATAAACTTCAGACTTATTTTCAGCGCATCAGGCTGAAGCAGTGGTCGAATGGATGCGCGAGCAGCCTGCTCCTCCGTGAGATTCCCCCACAACGGATTTCAATCAATGAATCAATACATCTGGTAATCCCCGAGACAGAACTCAAAAATGATGGTGGGGAAAAAAATGACCTAGTCGGCAGGCCCTTTCCAAATGTTACGGAGAGTGTTGTCTTTTGATTGAATCACGCGATCATATGAGGTAGGCTGTTTTTGGCATTTCGGGAGACACATCGGACCAGGGAACATAGTGGGGAACATAGGACCCTATTTGGGAAAAGCGGGGAACATAGGACCCTTTTTCATAGAAAGGGTTCTATGTTCCCCGGTCCCACAAAAACAGGGAACATTAGGACCCAGGGAACATAGGGATGACCCCCTAGTAGCGGTTAGCATGCTAACCACCAGCCGGCTTAATCAGAATCAGAATCAGAATAATTTTATTTGTGAAGGTATGTTTTCACATAGGCTACTAGGAATTGGTGGTGTGGTTGGTGCTCATATAAATAAATATATGAAACACAAACAAATAAGATATAGCCTAAAGACCCTAAATAGATTATAAAATATTATAAAAGGATTCAGATATTAACAGATATAGACAGTATTAACAGATATTAACAGTATTCACAGATGAACATTCTTGACTACTTCACTTCATCGTTCCTATGGTTCCTATAGACCTTATTCGATTGACGTCACTCACGTACAGGCACGCCCACTGCCGCCATGTTGTTGACATAGCGCAGCAGCTTCAAGTGACAGGCTATGTAAGAGCAGCGTTTATAGGAAGCTAGCCGCCGTTAGCGTTACCTGTATCGTTCCAATTGTGTTCGGATGGTGACCTGCGTTACACACGGCTGTAGTAATGACAGCAATAAAGTCCCCGTGGTTTGTTTCTATCTCTCCCGTCCTCAGACGTGAAGGGAGCGAGACGGAGGATACGTCAGCAGCACAGGAGATGTGTGGATAGTTAGGAGAGACAGGTGAAACTTTCTGACAGCAAAGTTTGTTCACCTCACTTTTTCTTTTGTTTATTATTACAGGCATCAACGGCAGCATACAAACAACAACTCTGGGGTTTTTATTGCTGTCATCACTATCGCTATTTTGTAATGGAACAGAAACGACAATAAGGCCGTTACTATAGTTGTCAGCTGCAGGACGGTATGTCAACAATATGGCGCTGTCCGGGGTTAGCGAATAAGATCTATTGGGCTTGGGAATGTGACGTCAAGTTTCTGAGACCCACCCACTGTCGCCATTTTAGTTGGTGTCACACAGTAGCTGTGTCCCAATTCAGGGGCTGCAGTCCACCAAGGCTAGATTTGAAGACCGATTGCGTCATTGCGCGCGACCTAGGCTGTCCCATTTCGTAGGCTCCTTCAAATGCAGCCGACAAATGCATCCTCCTTTTCTCAAAACTTGAGGATGCAAGTGTTCTGTCCTTCGTGGCCTTTGTGGCATTCAAGATCTCGCGAGAATCCGCGAGAGGTTTGCAAGGCTGAAAATTCTGAAATCGCCGCCATCTTTTCATACAGGCAACAGGTAAGATCTTACAATTCTCGTTTGCAAATTCCTTACTAAATGCACTTCTGTCAACTTTAGAGGTGATTAACCGAGGCTTAGATTATTGTAGATCTCATATTTGTCAGTATTGTGAAAAAATGTGACGTGTTTCTTTTGTAAAGAGCTCAAGGGCTTAATTGGCTCGTGAGCATTCCACTAGACTGCCATGTCACTCCGTGCAGCGGGAGCTACCGCTGCTGACGGCCGTGTCAAAGAGGCTTGTCTCCCGGGTTGCCTGGTTCCATGTAACACAGCCCTAGCTGGCTATCCAGCGCCGCCCGGTCTGCTCACTGCAACTGGAAAGCCCCATTTAATTTCATACCACGGTCATTCTGTAGATTCATTTGAGAACATATAAGTAGCGGGGGGGGGGGGGGGGGCTGCGTTGGCGATTCAATTTCGCTTCAGCCTTTTCCCCCCTCCATCTCATCGGACCAGTTGTATTAGGCTACCTTTTTTCCTCTGTCGCGCTCACTGCATTCACCGCAGCCAGCAACATGAAGCCACTCTACATTTTATTTTGAATTGATAATCAGGCTCGTTATATCGTTGTAACTTCATGTGGTAATTTGCATTGACCATTGGTTGGATTTGAGCATGCTGGGGACGGGATATGCGGCAGATCCCCGTGCGTAATCACTGTGGCGGCTGCTGGTAACGGCTAATATCGTTCAGGTGTGCGCGCCTTCAGACCAAACTCAACTCAATGGAAAACGCCTACAAGTCGCAATTGTACATTGTCGAAGTTGTAGAAATATCGCAATTATTTTGCGAAAAACTAATGGAAACACAGCTTCTAATGGTCCTCTCTCCTCTCTCTCTTCTCTCCAGAGTAAGGATTGTGGAGCAGTGGAGGAGGAGGAAGGAGAGACAGGAGCGTGTGAGCCAGTGCCCCACCACTACCAAAGAAAGCAAAGAGGAAGAGACTCCAGAAGGAGCGAGCCGGCTGCTTCTTTGGTCTCTTAGAAAGACTAATTGAAAAGTAAAATAATATATATATATTTATGTTAGTATTATTGTTCGTATTGTTCTTTTTGTTATTATTCTGCCGGATCATCATAGCACATGAATGTCTGCTTGTTTACCTTTTGCACTGATTCATGACACTGATGCATGGGGGGGGGGGGGGTTTAAAACATATGAGGTTTTGCACATTCAGGTTTTGTTGTTTTCATGAATGTTTTTTTTTTTATCCATGTATAGATTATTTCGTACATGTACAGTTTGTTATTTAATAAATATTTTGTTTAAGAAAAACTTTTTTCTCTTTCTTTTTACACGGCACAACAATGTTATGGTGCAAAGAGATCATTTAACAGAAAACACATTCATATTTACTGTCAATAGCAGGCCTGTGGGAAATGTATGGTTTATAGATCTGAATATACTGTCATAGTTGATCTTCACTGCATATGAATGCAAACGTGCATTGGAAAAAGCTTTGGCTCCAGAATATGTATACAGTTTTCTCTTTCAATTTGAGTCTTGCAGATAAGAGTGTTTTTATAGACTGTTTTCACAGAATTGTCAATCCTGTCCTAGGAGTCCTGATAGTTGTACTAGCAAACACTGCAACAGGTGAGCTGGGGTTCCATTTAGAATGTTTATGTTAAGTTCAAACTGTCTATAGCTCAGCTAACTTTAACCATAAGGTGAGATCACATTAACCCTACTTTACACATGTGTGTAGTCTGCAGCACCGCAGGATCACAGAGATGTGCTATATTTAACCTCTACAGAAGTTAGCAAAATACATGTCTAAGTTGGATCAGATCCCTTTATGCTTCCCCCTGATGTCCTTATGAGTAGTTACAGATGATGATTATAACCTGAACTTGGGAAACACAAACTGAGACTTCACTAGACAGAGCATGACAACAGTGGTAGTAATAATTTATTTTGTCCTCTAAATAGTTATTCAAACATGTAGAAATAAATAAATAATGCATCACATGTAATGGAGGGGAATACTGAAAAAGTGAACCAATTTATTAAATATGTAGGCTACATATAAATAAATAAATGTGGCATAAAATGTCTTCTAGTGGGGCATCATCTTGGGTGGTCTCCAGAGTGTTTGGGGTGCATATAGGGGTCTGATCTGGGGGGAAAGGAGAAGAAAGCATGTTAAACAATAGCTAGATATGATATGCCATGTCACTTTCTCCCATGGGCTTTGAGAGGGAGGCTATCTAGCTATCTAGGCTATATATAGCAAAAAAAACCTGTAAGGTTAGGCTTAGGCTATATGAAATGAAAAGTTAACTGACATTAGCCATATAAACCACGTTAACATTTAGAATAGTTAAAAGTAAGTGACACAGCTTATCCAATAATTTACCTGCTCATCCTCTCCCAGCCTGAGAAACATGCGGCGGCGGTGAAGCTCCAACTCTTCCATAAAATAAAACAAAATGATCAGCAAAACAATTTGCTCTGGCTCCATGTTATTAGGCTGTCTGTTCGTGCCTTAAACTTTTGAGACAGGCCGGTGCGTGAGATGGGATTCCCAGATTCGCTCGCACTGTCAACTGGTTGCTAAGGAAACCATTCTGGGGGCGTGAACAGCTAGTGACACAGCAGCTCTTTCTCGCCGAGAAGAGCCTGGTGACGCGAGGTTAGTAGTAGGCTAGACCGTCTCGTTTCGCTCAACGACTGAAGGCTGCGCACTCCCCTGACTGGTCCGCGGAGGACAGACCTCTGTAGGCCGCGGCCGACGAAGGCCGTGGCCGCTGAATTGGGACACAGCTAGTGTCTGCTCTGGTGTTTTCTTTGCGTTCGAGTAATTTCTTTGCGTTCGCTTCCTTTTATTGGCGGGTGGCGCGGCCGAGTTGTGTCTGCAATAATGGGTCTCGCGTTGGAGAGGGGGTGGAGCTTGAACACAGGGCAAAATGCCAGCTGGTAGCATCCTTGTGTAGCCAATATTATGAATGAATTACGGTTGTAAATCAAGCAATATGGTGGAAAACAATCCCAAGATGCCATGCGCAATCTTGCATTGTGTGATTGATTCCCAAACCCAATTGGCTGTGCGAATGCAAACAGAAAAAAGCCTTTGAAGGTCTGTAGTTCTGGGAACCGCCCCAGCGGGGACTTCCTCTCAGGGATTCCCCAGAACTGTTTGGTCAGAAAGCGACTATAATCGTCAACCCAAGTAGCCTACTGGATCTCTGGGGCCGGTTGCACCAACTGGTCTTACACTGGTATTAAGCTAAGTTGGTCGTAACTTTACGACCTAACAGCTACGCCGGTTGCACCAAGACGGCTTAAGCCTTATTTTCACTACGCCCAGGCGTAAGAGTTACGCCTGGTCAGGAGGAGGCGTAGAGCCTGCCTGTCTCCGCGGATACCTTTTTGAATCCTTACCGTCATCGTTGTAACACAGCCAGTTCTCCGTCTTTGAAGCACGATGTTAAGATTATAACTAACTAGTTGTGTGGCTTAGCCTTCCCAAATGTTGCCGTTAATTTTTTTAGAATTTAATACATAGAATTGGGAACGTTACATTAAATTTCATTCAGACTGTCTGTCTGGCTCAATCGCCGTAATTTTTCCCCCGGAGCAAGGGAGGGTGGGAGGAGGGAGGGTGTTACAGTAGTGGCTGAGAGAGCGTAGTGGCACAGTGCGCTCCAAGCAGGTCGCGAGGCACACATCATCCAATCAGAGGGCATTCCCCGGCAATTCACATGAACGCGCATTGCTACGACCAGCGTAGTTAAGACCAGACGTAAGCCGTGTTGGTGCAACAGGCGTAAATCCACTCTAAAGACTGGTCTTAACTAAGACCGACGTAGGAGTTACGACCAGGCATAGTTAAGACCAGTTGGTGCAACCGGCCCCAGATGACTAGAGATTTCCTCCGCAAACAGAACTTTCCTCCTTGAAGAACGGTCCAATATTTCACACAGTTCAGGTCTTCTGAATGATATTCATACTGATAGGTGTTTCATTTAATTTGTCCATCCCCCTGCACAGTGTCATTCTTTGTGCATGAAGAAAATGTAATGCTTATGGTAAGGCGAGCTGGCTTTGGCGAAAATCCTTAAATCTACAAATCAGATTCAGATATTATGCCCATACAGCTATTACTGCTACTAATGAAGCCTAGTGCTGATTGGCCTCCTCTCTCATGTTCCACTGCCTCATGATGACAAGATCTTTGCTGGCCCATCTCTGAGCTTTGCCTTATCGCAGTGTGCGCAGCCTTCCAGCAGCAGCTTGTCATTTAAGTGTTCTATCGCTTTCAGGATGATGACGATGGCGCCAGTGTCAAGGAGTAGAGTGTAGGCTACTAGATACACTTTGAGAGCCACTCAGTACTAAAGATACAAAATCAGCTATAGACTCACAATGAAATGTTCTCTTAACTCGAGAGAGGAAGAGAAAGAAGTGTGTGTGTGTGTGTGTGTGTGTGTGTGTGTGTGTGTGTGTGTGTGTGTGTGTGTGTGTGTGTGTGTGTGTGTGTGTTTGTGTGTGTGTGTGTGCGTGCGTGCGTGCGTGCGTGCGCGCGTGTACAATAATGCCTGAATAAA
This sequence comes from Poromitra crassiceps, assembly GCF_964638095.1. Classification (NCBI taxonomy): domain Eukaryota; kingdom Metazoa; phylum Chordata; class Actinopteri; order Beryciformes; family Melamphaidae; genus Poromitra; species Poromitra crassiceps. The sequence goes on along the minus strand of NC_139625.1, from coordinate 30,352,888 downwards.
CATTTTCAAGAGGCCTTCCTCGGTGTCCTTCAAATAATTTCCATGTTAACTCATGAGAGTTGAGAATTATTACTATTATTATTATTACCATAGTAGATCTCCTGAAACTTATCAAACTTATTAATATTCCCAGTGAGGAACCTGCCTGCATCCACCCCCCCCCTCCCCTTAGGTGATGCAGTCCACATACATTGTACAGTGGATAACCTATGGTGTGTTGACCTTTTCCTCAGAGCCTTAAATCTACTGTACATAATACAGATTTATTAATATTGTGAAGCGCTTTAATTCTACAACACATTGAACCATGGATGAACTTGACCTAGTAACACCCCGGGCTACTATCTGGAAATGTATTCACTTGGCCAAGGGCCAATGCACAGAAACAGATACTCCTCCATTTTACAGTGTTTTTATAATGTCCATGAAGATTCGCAAAGTTCACAGACGTCGAGTCAAGATGAGTTGGATGCATCGATTTTGGACACAAATACTGTATGACAGTTCCTTCTAGCTAACCGGCCAACTTCCTAACAAGCAGCTAAAGTCTATTGATTTGTCTCAACTTTTACCCTATTCCATCCATAAACATGTTCCAGTGTTGATCATTTCAGATTCACCATATGCAGCTCATGTTCAAATTGCTGTGTTTTATGGATTAGCCTACTGTATGTGCAGACCTGTTCCTGGGTAAGTGAGTGCGCCGAAACAATAATTCTATTCAGACCATGCTGTGTGAAGAGTAAATCTCTCATTAGTATGTAAACGGCACTGTAGTGGGTCAAAACAAGGAGACCCGACGGACTTCCACTCAGAATAATGTGGCCCCGAGTCTTTCCACTGACAGACATTGGGGGCCCGCGAGCTGCGAGAGCCAGACCAGCAGCCTCCCCGCTGACTCCAGCCGGCAATCAACGGCATGGCGGGGCCGCCCAGAGGTCACTGCATGATCCAGACACTTATCAACTGCCTCCCAGTAGCCTGCGGACCGTTAACATCTCCTTAAGTCAATTGTGTGTGCAAGTCACTAAGTGCACTTCCACCCTGACACGCCAGTGACCTCAGTAGGCATCGCTGATTCGCCCTCTTCCTTCTTCAATCACGCCGTCTCTCGTTCCATTGCTCTGCCTCCCTCCCTCTGTTCTCACCATTAGGGCTGATTGTGCTGGCTGTTAATTTCACTGTAGATTTCCCTATTGTTTCCATCTCATTCCATGGAGAAAACGCTACCACCTGGAAACTCCTGCCTCCTCCAGGATTCTTCTCTCTCTCTCTCTCTCTTTCTCTTTCTCTCTCTCTTCTTTTTCTTTCTCCTTCCCTCTAACTCTTGCTATACGTAGAGTTACTACAGGGGGTACTTGAGAGGAAGGGGGAGATGGACAAATGTAAGAATAAAATTATAAATAATATAATAATAAAATATTGGTTGGGGGGTTGAAAATAGATATTTTTAGATAATAATGCGATTTCAAATGTGAACTAGAACTATACTATACTATATTTAAAATTGTTACTACTCAGTCCCGCAGGCATGATGGGAAATTAGGGCAGTCGCGTACAATCGCATCTTGAAGCAAAATGCTGTCAGGTAAAGGGGGTACCTGGATTAAGAAATCAGGGTAAGGGGGTATTGAAGCCCAAAACAGTTCTACTACATTCTAGTACATTCTGTAACCTAGAAGTGAATGGCTAAAGCAGAGGTTGGGGGGTGGGGGGCGCTTGCTGTATAGTGACAGTGATACCACCCATCCCATTAATGGTGTTATTTTTTTACATAACACTGTAAATGTGCTCAGAGGGCAGGAAAATGTGAATGCTTCCTGATGTGGAACACATCGGTGGACGGGCGGCAGTGGCAGCAATCTCGTTCCCCCCCAAACGCTATTTCCATCTCCTCCGACAAGGGAGATGGCTTTTGTACCGACGTCTGGAATAGTGCACCATAGTGGAACTAAAAGCCCGAATCAAGTGGCCTGATCCAACTCTCCCTGGGGGGTCAACGCTACAGAGACGAGAGATTATAGACTCACAATTCCTGTCCTTCAGAGGACCCAACTGTGACATTCCGCCATGCACAAACCATTCGCAAACACATTTCCCACAATGCAAAACAGTGTTGGCACCAAGACATTTTTGTGATGGCGGAGAAAATATACGAAAAGCTATAAGACATGCTCTGTACTAAAGCACGCCACATTGCCTATATATTGAAAAAGCTGTATATGTGAGTAGAATGGGAAAAGTAAGCTGACGTTATTGGGGGGGGGGGGGGGGTGCAATACGGTCATCATCCACAGGAGTGCAATACGGTATGTGACTGCCATTCAAAATTGATGCCAGTCTGTTTTTATTCAGCTTTCTACTGGCTGTTGCCACAGCGCCATGGTGCTGTTGCCACGGCACCAGGTGCTGTTGCCACGGTGCCATGGTGCTGTTGCCACGGCGCCAGGTGCTGTTGCCACGGTGCCATGGTGCTGTTGCCACGGCACCAGGTGCTGTTGCCATGGTGCCATGGTGCTGTTGCCACGGCGCCAGGTGCTGTTGCCACCGCGCCAGGTGCTGTTGCCACGGTGCCATGGTGCTGTTGCCACGGTGCTGTTGCCACAGCACCAGGTGCTGTTGCCACGGCACCAGGTGCTGTTGCCACGGTGCCATGGTGCTGTTGCCACGGCGCCAGGTGCTGTTGCCACGGTGCCATGGTGCTGTTGCCACGGCGCCAGGTGCTGTTGCCAAGGTGCCATGGTGCTGTTGCCACGGTGCTGTTGCCACAGCACCAGGTGCTGTTGCCACGGCACCAGGTGCTGTTGCCACGGTGCCATGGTGCTGTTGCCACGGCACCAGGTGCTGTTGCCACGGTGCCATGGTGCTGTTGCCACGGCACCAGGTGCTGTTGCCACGGTGCCATGGTGCTGTTGCCACGGCACCTGGTGCTGTTGCCACGGCGCCAGGTGCTGTTGCCACGGCGCCTTTAAATACTTCTTGCCCCTCCAACTTTGACGCGCCAACCAGTGATCCCAAGATATCGATTCATTCCACCAATCAAAACACCATGTCGTTGCCCTCGGATGTCGAGGCCCTGGCTCTCGATATGCTCCCCTCGTTTTTCTGCTTGATTAATCAATAAATGCCCCCGCAATTTTGCCCAATTAGTTTCACACTCTTCCCATCGATTAACCGGGGAGGAAAAACATATTCCATTTTGATGCACATCAGAGGGAGCTCAGACACCTCATCAGGTGGTATTGATCATGGCCAGTCGCCCTAACCGAGCCGCATGCCAATGACCTCCATCATTAGGCCCCACGGCTGCTGGCTTATGCACTGCAGACAAGGGCGGCCGTCACAAGCCCCCCCCCCCCCCCCCCCCCCATCACCTCCCTCCCTGTCCCTCCATTCCTCTGCCCTTCCTCTCCTACCTCTCCTCCCTTCCTTCACTGCCTCTTCTCACCTCCCTTCCTTGCCTGCAGTCATCAGATCATGGCGACCCCCTGCTGGTGTTAATGGAGGTGAGAATCAGCCCTGGGTGTCAGGATGCATCTCATCTCTCAGGTGTTGGCCCGCCGGTAATGAGGACGGGCACTGTCAAAACCGCGCCCTCCCGCTGTGCCCACACACACATGAGGGCATAATGAGCAGGGCGGAGAAATAGAGGGAAGGGAGAAAGAAGGAGAAAAACAGTTCAACTCTCTGCTTGCTTGGTCCACCACCTGTTATGGTGTGAGCCCAACATGAACGCTACACTGAAGGCCGTGTTGTCCCATGCCTCCCTCTCTCCCATTGTCTCCCCTGAGCAGCACACGCTACGCTAATTGAGTGCAAAGTGCACACGGCGGACATTTTCAGTGCAAATGTATGCGCTCAAATGTCCAATGGCATTTATTAATGAGCCTTGAGCGTTGTGTTCGATGAAGCAAATGTGTCAAGTGCTTGTGAAGAGAGAGAACTCCGAAATGGAGATGATGGCTTGGTGTAGTGTGGTGCATATAGAATTACAACAGCCACTGCCAAGCTCCAGTCACATTCACAGTTAGGGGAAGCGTTATTCTAATAGGAGGGGAAGCTGCACACCTGACAGCTACTTACTTGGGCAACAACAGATGCGCTGACAATTCTGGAAGATTTCACGATTCTTATATTCCCATAAGCAGCGCTTGTATTTCAGTTGTGTTCCGTAATTACATGTAGATGCACCTCTCCGTCTATATAAATGTCTTTACCATGTGGAAAAGCATAGCCAGCAGCAGTGCTGGTCAATACAGGCAGACAGATCAATATCTGAATGGGCCTTTCATTATTCAACTAATGCATGTTGTTTTTACAGGGAAGGTGAAGGGACATAAAAATAGCGTAACCCATAAAAGGAGTTGTGTGTTATAGCCATCTCATTGTACAGGTATGATTCACCACAAAAGTCAATCTTAAAGCTGCCATTATCATTGTTTGTTTATTCTTCAAAGGCAAATTGCATGTAGATACATCCCGGGGTGAGTGTGTGTACTGTATTTCACACGTACATAAAAAGCCTCCTCCAGTGCTGCTCCACAATTGACGTTTTTGTTTTTTTGCCTTCTCTCATGGATGCTGACCTATTGCAACAAAATCATACTGGGCTTTGAGCTTGTTGATGTGTGAAAACTTCCAACAAAAAGCTTCTTGAGCCCTCTTTAGTTTGCATTGCTACCTTTTGATGGGAACTACATCAATTATGCATGGGCTGAGCATTAGGGCTGAATTTAAAGCCCAATGTTATACAGCAGCGCCTCAAGATATCTGAACACACAATCAATAACTCTCCATCAGCCGGGGAGGCTTCCGCGAGGCCCACACAGTCGTCTTTGAAGCCGCCTGACAAGTTAAACCCGGTCCAGTTTCTTCTCCACTAATGGCCACCCTCTTAGGAGAATATGACGTGTGCTGTGGTAAAGTCCTCTCATTTCTATGTGGCACAATTGAATGATATGGAGGCTCTTACAGGGATCAGCCTGAGACGGAGTCTTAGAGAGTGCATTGTTGCGAAGAAAATGGGAAAGGGGGGATTCCTCCTCTCTGAACACAGCATCAGCTCAGCAAAGCAAGAAACAAGATCCATTCTAGCCCAGCACTGCTTGGAAAGGATGACAGTCAGAGTCGGTATAAATTCACCTGAAGACTTGACTTTTTATTGTTATTTTATTTGGGGGTAGAGGGGGGGGGGTTGTGGCAGGATGCTGGAGTCAGAGATTTAGAACATTAAGTGCTAATGAAGAAAGCCTCCTCTTTTTAATTCATCAAAAAAGTCAATTTGATCAATTAGCAACACAGCTACGTTTGTGTCCCACTGTGTCTCATTTAGACGTGGCTTTGATTGATACAGTGATTCTACCTACAACAAAAAGCCATTCCCACGTGAAGGGAAGGATTTCCAACACTAGCCTGGAACCATGCAACGTTTTTTTACTCTCTCTCTCTCTCTCTCTCTCTCTGTCTCTCTCTCTGTCTCTCTCTCTGTCTCTCTCTCTCTCTCTCTCTCTCTGTGTATATTCCTTTCTTTCTGGACTGAAGGTAGTTGGTCACATCTGCAGAGGAGAGTTACTCATGTGGTGCAACTCAGAGGCAATATACTCACAGGCTGTCTGAGAGACGGAACAGAGTTACAGTAGGAGCATGGAGAATCACCATGATCTGATTCTCTTTCTTCCATCCAACTCCTGTGTGTTCGTGTGCGTGCACGTGCACGTGTGTATGTGTGTGTGTGTGTGTGTGTGTGCGTGTGCGTGCGTGCGTGTGTGTGTGTGTGTGTGCGTGTGTGTGTGTGTGTGTGTGTGTGTGTGTGTGCGTGTGTGTGCATGTGTGCGTGCGTCCTATGTGTCTGTGCTTGCGGTGTGTCCGTGCAAGGACATGGCTATAAACTTTCCAATTCAATTGAAACACGAAGCTACAAAGCTCTACTTTACAGGACAAAATGTTCCACACACCATACCAAGGTTTACCTGGGACATCTGGACCAAAATCAATAAATTAATCCAAAAGGGCTGCAGGCTGCAGAGGGTCCAATAACTACACTACAGGTAATACAAAGGAGACAATTTAGAGGAATTCTGGGATTTAAACATCCAGCCCTCGTCAAGGCTGAGCTAAGCTTGCTATCCATCAAATGGGGATTTAACTCAAGCCCCCATCTAAGAGAAAAACAAGTTTCTTTCTCTGGCTATTACAAAAGCCAGGCCCACTTTCTGTTACCGTACATTCCGTAATGTCACCTCACTTTCGATCACTGGACTGGACAGGAGCACTAGCCCAGTTGGCGAGTGAAATTGGTCAGTAGATTTTCAACCCTATGCATGAATCTACACCAAGTTAAGGCATCATAGACATGCAGTGCTTCTCTGTCAGCTTCCTGTATTCTGTTTCTTCACTTCCACTTTCTTCGCGGGTTTCCTGATGAGACCGTGGGCGCGTCCATGACACCCTCCCTCCCTGTTTCCAGCAGCCGGTTGCCTGTTTCCGCCCAGGACCGTTCATAGCAAAAGAGACTGAAAATAATCATAATAATTGTTGTGACTTTGTACCTACCTACAGTATGTCTTGTAATGGAGCCCCCCAGCCAAGGGAGCTGGAAGGTGGGTGCTGAGGGTGCTGCAGCACCCCCTGGTGGCAAGAGATGGGATTTTTGAAATTGTTGGATTTGGCTGTCTTGTGTTTATACCACCAACAAAATGCATTAAAAAACAGTTTGTGCTTCCCAGCTCTAATCTTATTTCATACGCTCTCTCTTCAAAAGTGTTTGATTTTCATCATAATCTGGTTTTCCATAATAATAATAATAAGTTCAGTGTTTATGCCTGTGTTGCTGTCTGTTGTAGTGTAAAACGACTAAAGGGAGAGCAGGTGCTTACATGAAAGTGAGTGAGAAAAGGAGAAGATACTGAATAATGACATCACAACAATCCTAATCCTAATGTTAATTTAAAATGAAATATTCTTCTAAATATGGATGAAAGTCCAAAAAATGTCAAATGTTCTTCGGTGCTGCATCTTGAAAGAGAGAGACCGCTAAAGCTCCGTTCAATGACCAAATAATAAGAGTTCCAGTTTGGACGTTTAGCCTTCAAAACAAAAGCGGCCGCTATGCAACCACATACTATTTTTAGCAATTTCGGCTAAAATAAGCCCATACAGTACGAGTGAATTGACATTCACCTAGTTTTTGTAAAATATCGCCGCTATGCAAGCACACAACGTTACTATTTTTAGCCATTTCGGATCAAATAAGCCAAACGTTCCCACTCTTTGACAGCGGCGCGCATGTCCTTGCTAGTGACTTTTTTTTAAACAGGAAGTCGACAACCGGCAACCCGCTGAGAATCATGGGAAACCTAAGTCCAGGTGAATAATCCAAGGGCTTGTCACTGCCTCAGCCCGCCAATCACAACTCTGCGCTGTTGCCGTAGCGCCAACGCTCAAAGCTGCAGGAGATTGTGTTACATGACAGGCAGTGGAGGTGGTCCCAGAATTACGAAGAAAAAGAGAAGGGCCGTTTGTGGAGAGTTGGAGGACCAGTAGCGACTGACTATGTAGAGATAAACTCACTGGTGATAAACCCATGCTTATAAAACGGATAGTTCTGGTCCTTGATTATGATTGGTTGAGCTGCGTTCAAAGCCGTTGTAAAGTGTGCTGCCTTCAAATGGAAGTTGTGAACTCGTGTTTACGAGACTGGAATCGTGTACACGACATGCTTGGCATTCAAGTATTCATGTTGTGAACAGGCGCAGTTGACTAGAAGCCACCGAGGCTAACAATTTAGCTACCACTAGCTTGGACGCGGCTAACTACATTAATGCAGGAAATGCAAAGACATAATGACAGAGGAAATAAGATGAGACTGTTGAGAATAACATGTTCCTCAGACATATAAAAAAGCTCTATACTCAACGTCCATGGCATCCGCCATTTTGTGAAAACATCACAAGACACATCACGTGCCAAGTCTTGAGCTTCGAAGCTTTCAGAACAAGGCTAGGTCAAAACGGGGTCCTCTCGCCATTCCGAAGTGTCGGCATTCCGATCATTGACTTCTATGCTTTCGGAGAGGCAGCCCTTTTTATCTCCAAAAAAGGTTTCGCCATTGCGGAAGATAGGTCCGTCATTCCGACATAGCATCTTGAGTTATTTAGCCTACAGGGGTGGGAGAGGTTAGGTTTAGGGTTAGGTTTAGGCGTGGGGGGTGGGAAAGGTTAAGTTTAGGGTTAGGGTCTGCAGGAGGTTAGGTTTAGGCGTGGGGGGTGGGAGAGGTTAGGGTTAGGGTCTGCAGGAGGTTAGGTTTAGGCATGGGGGTGGGAGAGGTTAGCTCCAGCCGGTCCCCCGGGTTAGGGTTAGGGTTCTTTCGCAATGGCGAGACAGATCTCCATTCCGACAATTTTGTCGGAATGCCGGTATTTCGGAGTGCCGACATTTCGGAATGCCGGGGTGTCCCCGGTCAAAACCTAGCATATGGCCAGCGCTGAAAAGCATTGAGGAGCCTGTTGGTTGAAGCAGGCAGCGGCATTGTTAATGTGGAGGGCTCTCGGGGACATTCAAAGTTCTTTTCAGTTGTTTTCTACGGATTTTTGTCGAAATCAAACCCATTCAGATAAAGTTAATAAATTGTCATGTAATCACAGAAGCTTAATTCCTAGCCTGGTAAAACAGCCAGTCACCGAAATCTCCAGTCTTCGCCTCCTTTGACTTTCTATGCATTCCAGCCGTCTCTACATTTTTTTCGTTACATTTCTTTTCTTTTCTTTTTTTGTAGCTTTCAGTCTGATAGGGTTAGAAAGGGTTACACTTCCAACCTTATTACATTGCACCTGAAATGAACACCCTGTTACAGTGTGAGCACACACTGTTCCAACTTTGAGACAAGGACAGGATCTTGTCAAATCCAAATTGATATCATGTATATGGATGTGGGCACTGACAGCTGCGTATCAATCATTCCACATGAATCCCCTCAGCACAGTAGCCCTGCTTATCACAGCTGAGTGTTCATCATTGTGCAGGACTTGTTTTGGTGTCTCTGTTGTGTAGTCTGAGACAGAGCCACCAAGGACGGCTGGCTGGAGAATCAGGCCTGTCACAGCCGTATGATGCAAGATTGTGACAGAATGCTGGAGCCATGAGAAAGGTCCCCGTCGGACACCTCTCAGCACCTCCGCTGCCACCGCCACCGCATCAGGGACAGCTCGCCTCAGGACGCAATTGGTGCTCCCTGGATTGGAACCTCTATTCTGTCAGTTGCTGGGCAGAGTCTTTTTTTTACTCCTCAAATAGTGTGTGCGTGTGTGCATGTGTGTGTGTTGATGTGAGGGTGTGGGGTAGTGTGTGTGCATGTGTGTGTGTTGATGTGAGTGAGGGTGTGGGGTAGTGTGTGTGCATGTGTGTGTGTTGATGTGAGTGAGGGTGTGGGGTAGTGTGTGTGTTGATGTGAATGACGGTGTGGGGTAGTGTGTGTGCATGTGTGTATGTTGATGTGAGTGAGGGTGTGGGGTAGTGTGTGTCCATGTGTGTGTGTTGATGTGAGTGAGGGTGTGGGGTAGTGTGTGTGTTGATGTGTGACGGTGTGGGGTGGTGTGTGTGCATGTGTGTATGTTGATGTGAGTGAGGGTGTGGGGTAATGTGTGTCCATGTGTGTGTATTGATGTGAGTGAGGGTGTGGGGTAGTGTGTGTGCATGTGTGTGTTGATGTGTGACGGTGTGGGGTAGTGTGTGTGTTGATGTGAATGACAGTGTGGGGTAGTGTGTGTGCATGTGTGTATGTTGATGTGAGTGAGGGTGTGGGGTAGTGTGTGTCCATGTGTGTGTGTTGATGTGAGTGAGGGTGTGGGGTAGTGTGTGTGTTGATGTGTGACGGTGTGGGGTAGTGTGTGTGCATGTGTGTATGTTGATGTGAGTGAGGGTGTGGGGTAATGTGTGTCCATGTGTGTGTATTGATGTGAGTGAGGGTGTGGGGTAGTGTGTGTGCACGTGTGTGTTGATGTGTGACGGTGTGGGGTAGTGTGTGCATGTGTGTATGTTGTTGTGAGTGAGGGTGTGGGGCAGTGTGTGTGTGTGTGTGTGTGTGTGTGTATGTGTGCATGTGTGTGTGTTGATGTGAGTGAGGCTGTGGGGCAGTGTGTGTGTGTGTGTGTGTGTGTGTGTGTGTGTGTGTGTGTGTGTGTGTGTGTGTGTGTGTGTGTGTGTGTGCGCGTGTGTGTGTGTGTGTGTGTGTGTGCGTGCGTGCGTGCGTGCGTGTGTGTGTGTGTGTGTGTTGATGTGAGGCTGTGGGGCAGTGTGTGTGTGTGCATGTGTGTATGTTGATGTGAGTGAGGGTGTCGGGTAGTGTGTGTGTTGATGTGAGTGAGGCTGTGGGGCAGTGTGCGCGTGTATGCATGTGTGTGTGTGTTGATATGAGTGAGGCTGTGGGGTAGTGTGTTGATGTGAGTGACGGTGTGGGGTAGTGTGTGTCCATGTGTAAGACTTTGACTTGTGAGTCACAGAGTTGTGTTAGTTTATGTTCCAATTGTTTATGTTACACTGGGATTTTTATTTATTATTGTTTTGTTTCATTTTGCCCCTAAAAAGGAGATGGTTTGGGTGATTTTGGGGATTAGGTTGAAATTGTCCTGTTGTGTCCTCTCCTCTGGATTCACATGTCAGCTAAGCATCTAAACAGTTTTGACCACAAGGCCACCCGCTGACAAACATGAAAACATACAATGAATCATGGTCGAAAGGAATAGGTTCTGAGTCTGGCTTTAGCCTCTTAACAACCACAGAGACTGTGAAGTGAAACAGTCAAGTAACTGTCAGCTGAGACAGTGGAGCGAAGAGAGAGAGAGAGAGAGAGAGAGAATGAGAGAGAGAGAGAGAGAGAGAGAGAGAGAGAGAATGAGAGAGAGAGAGAGAGAGAGAGAGGAGTAGGCTATATAAACAGACCCCCTGTAACAAGTTTGTTTTTTCAAGGTGTCAGGTTCCATGGCCAAGTTACAAGTATACGGTTATCTGTGAGGTCTGTCCTGTTTGGTTTGGCATGCGCCCGGGCTGCAGCAATAAATTTCACTGAGTGCTATGAACCGTTAATTAGGCTGGCAAATGGAGCTTGTAATTTGGCAGAGGCAAAACCCACAGCACTTTGAATTGCAGATACACTGAAGAAAGTCCAACTGCTCCGATGAGCCGCTGCGTTGTGTGTGTGTGTGTGTGTGTGTGTGTGTGTGTGTGTGTGTCTGTGTATGTAACTGTGTGTATATGTATCTTTATGCAAAGGTGTGTGTGTGTGTGTGTGTGTGTGTGTGTGTGTGTGTGTGTGTGTGTGTGTGTGTGTGTGTGTGTGTGTGTGTGTGTGTGTGTGTGTGTGTGTGTTGTGTGTACAAGTGTGCGTGTCTTTTCTGAGGCTCTGAACGCTTCCTGGCAGCTGCTAATCTTCCAGCCAAAGCAAGACGGAGGCTTTGGCTTGCCACGCCCCTCTTTTCTCTGTCTGTCTCAGGGTGGATGGAGGTGAAATAGGCTCTTTTATGGTGAGCGAGCGGCTCTAAATGGCTAGACAATCGAGCGTGGCGGGGCATTGAAACAACTTGGAAGGGCGTTGATTTACTTTCATCTGCATAAAATCAGGGGGTTATTTGATCGCCGGGCAAACGCTCTCCAGGTTGAATGAAGCCTGAGCGAGAAGGAGAGAGGTTTCATCAAGCATTGGATAAGTGCTGTCGATTGTATAGACAAATAAATAAATAAATAAGAGCAGAGAACGGTTGAGAGAGAAAAAGAGGAGAGAATAGATGTACGGAGGAACAGGCTTATAGTGCTCTGCCCATCACTATGGCCTTTGGATACACTCTGAATCCGATGGAGAGGTTAGCAAGGTTGGACATGCTGCTAGAAGCCCAGCCAGGGGGAGGAATATGTGGATAGACACACACACACACACACACACACACACACACACACACACACACACACACACACACACACACACACACACACACACACACACACACACACACACACACACACAACAGAGTGTACCATGGGAATCTACAACAGTACTACAGGATCAATTACTGGCTAGTTGCTGGAGGGGTCGGGCTGCAGCGAGTGTCCAGGGAGCCAGGTCGATCAATGCCGACTGCAGAGGGGTCCAACATACCAAACATACACTATAGCATGGTGGGAACAGGACGTACCACCCATGTACCTAGGTATACCACTTATATGTTCTTTATTTATTTTATTTCATAACAAGCGTGCGGTGCAGAAAACAAGCCACACATGAAACGGCATATAGCCTACAACCTCAGTGGTCATCCATATAAGACCGTTATGCACACTGAGCGCACCGAGCAACACCTACACACCATCATATCTCCAGGTAATGATCCCCCACACTGATTATTCATGTGCACAACAGCACTGAGCAAACAGGCCAGCAGAGACAAGCAGGGAGAGAGGCAAACTCATCATTATAGTCACTACCTAATGGTAACATGCTACATAGCTTTCACAATATCTCCCCTCCTGCCTCACTCCCCACATCCCTCTGAAGGTGGAGGGGCAAGCAGTGCTGAAAAGAAGACGGCTATAGCAGCTGACAGGAAGGAAGAGCAGGAGACTGACCCAGAAAGCCAGTCCCTTAGCAGTGAGAAGATAGAGAACACACACTGGCTGACTGATAGGCGTGGATCGTGGGCACGGAGAGTGGTGTTATCACACTGGGGACCCTGTAACACCTCAAGCCTCCCTATAACTCTAATGAGGTGGACCTCAGAAAGATGGAGGATTGAGCCTGACAAAATGGGAGACATGTAAATACCCCAGCCAATACTTTAAGTCAGTGTCTGTCTCATAAGTTGGGTTTCCATCCACCTGTTTTTATGCGAATTTTCAATTTGTGCATAAAAAACCTGATTGGAAACGCTGCAAAATTAGAAAAAAAAAACTCCAAATATCGCAAAAAAGTTTTCACGCTTGGGGGAGGTGGAAAAGTTGGCCGTATCGATAAAAGGTCATGTGATAAATGCAGTGGAAACAGATGAAGTGAATCTTCTGTCGTCTCTCCATTAAAACAACACTCAGTTTCATGTTGACGTGTCAGCGCAGCTACACTAAATAGGGCTACACTTGAAAGCTAAATAAGCAGCACAGTTTTAGACCGCTGAAATAGAAGAAGACTGGGGTTAATGTTAATATGCGACTCACTTCTAGAATTGCTCCGTGGATTATAACGTTATGCTTGCTGAGTTGAAGAGTGGCACCTGGTAATCCAGAAATGGCATCTTATGGTCTATGTACCTTTGTAGATCATCAAGAAACTTTAAATTAATAACGTAGATGTGTTTAATAGAGCTTGGTCGCTGCGCCTGCCTGCAAGACCACACATGTCGGCTCTAGCTGATCAGCACGAGGTGATTGACAGCTCTATAATTCACATAACAGCAGCGGATGGAAACGCACATTATTTCACATTTTCCTTTGGCGATTTACTGAATATTCGGTTCAAATTTGCTGAATATTCGGTTCAAATTTGCGATAAACTTGGATGGAAAGCCAACTACAGTCTCTCACTGTCATAGTTTAGAAAAATGCAGAATGACCTGTAAGTAGTCCATTGATAATAAAATAGAATAGACACATAAACAGACAGGTTGAAGAAATCCACTTAAAAAGGAAGGGCATTATTTTTTTCTTTTTCTTTTTTGTATTTGACCTTTGCATCGGTTTGGTCATATACTGTAGTATCAACTATGAGAATTTACCTTCTAAATGTGTGTCTGAGATGGTCTTGCTGTCACATTTAACAGTGTGTGTTCAGGTCGTTCCTCTCCAAACCCTCTAGATACAGCCACTCCATGTGCCTTCCCTATAGGGTAGACTGCTTCCCAGTCCCTCTACTTTCAATGGCGTCCATTCACTCTCTTTAATTGGAGTGTGCGAGTTTTGTCACCATCTCATTAATAGCCAAGTCTCTTCCACACGCTCAGGCAGTTCTGCTCCAGTGGGCACATCTGCCCATGCTCAGCCGCACAGCCACAGAGGTGTCAGACGCGCACACACGCACGCACACACGTGCGCACACGCACCCACGCACACGCACACACACACACACACACACACACACACACACACACACACACACACATGCGCGTGCGCACGCACACAGTCACCCATGCACACATACAAGGTATTGTCACTTTGGCTATTAAAAGCAAAGCTAGGCCGATTATGATCCCATTCAGGGAGAGAATAGCTCCATGGAGGTGAATGATGGCACATCATATGGTGGATGGTGGAGTGGGAACTACTAGGGAGGTGTGCAGGGAGAAGTGGAGAGACTAAAGGAGGTGTGAGGTGGAGGTGTGGAAGGGAATAGATAATGAATGGTGCGGGTGCTTGTGTGTTCTGACTCACTAATCAGAATAGAGGAGAAGGAAGGTAGAGTCTAGCCACAGGCTTTCATAATACAAGGTGATATGGAAAGGAAGGGAAGATGTCTGAAGGCCAGTGGGACACAGAGAGGCAAGGTTAAGCGAACAAGGCAGCGTTAAACATGTCCACTCGTCCCCCACAAATGATTCAGTCCTCCTCTGCGCCAGGCAGGAACCAATTTGTCACTTTGTTTTGCCCTGTAATTGTAGCGCCCCACTTTGGCCAATTACATGTAGTGTCATTTTGATCATGTCAGAGTAGAGCTGGTGAAATGCAGCAGTTCCCCAAGTTGGATCCACATCTGATAGGCTGCCGCTGTTTGAGACGCGTGGAAAAACCAACAATGTGATGCCCCTCTTGGGCCAATCCGTGTTTACATTTGAAAATGCAGGAACCCGGAGGTGAGCTGCTTTATTTCCCCAACTTTCTTCACAATATCTGATTAGTAAGCAGTGTCTTAGATATTTCAAGAATGGATGGATGGATGAATGACAGAGTAAATGGCTAAGGCACATACCATGTAACTGTGTGAGTTAACTGCAGCCTTGTTGCACGTCATCACCCTCTCTCTCCTCAAATCCTTCCTAATATCTAAACATTTCATTCATTGACTGTGTGGTGACCCCCAAACCATGCAGCTGATGGACGGCTTTGTTTCACATTCTGTCTCATCAACAGATCTGGCGAGAGAATCCAGCTGGCTTACAAGGTTACTGCAACTACTCCAGTGCAGAGCTATTGCATGGTCAACAGCACAAAGGCTCTACAAGTTGCTGGAATAGAGAGCATTCCTCACTTGCCTATAGCAATAACTTAGCTCACCATATTGATCAGTTAACAACAGGTGGGCCAGTGAAATGTGTTTGTTCTCATAAATGGCAACATTTTTCAGCGTGGCCTCATACTTGTTTCACACGCTGCTACAGGGCAGAGAATGCACATATTAAAAGTGTGCCCTTCAAGACTTTGGGACAGCACATGTAATAAAGGATCCAAATAAAGCGTTCCTGGTGGAAATCACAAGCATCCGGAGAGAGAGAGCGAAAAGGCAGAGTGGAACTTTGAACATGTCAGCTGTTTTATCAGGCCTGTCTCGGAGGAGAGCTTTATGTAAGTGGTTTTATTGCGTGCCTGCATCACGGGGGGACAGAGGAGCGGAGATGTAGGGCATTTATGAGATTAGCACAAAGTAAACTTGGTCTTGGAGTGATTTCCCCTGCAGGGGACAACATTCAGCAAGACAACGAGACAAAGAGAGGAAGGAGGGTGTTTCACTCAAAGAAGTAGAAAAAAGAAAAGAAACAGAAATAAGAGCTGGGGATGAGGTGGGAGGTATTACATGTTTTCAGGAAAGACAAGGAGAAGAAGCAAACTGGGAGAAGTCTGATTGGCATGAGCCATCTCTCCCTAAGGTGTGTCTCCATTACCTGGAGGCGGAGCAGGTGACAGCAGTGTCACGTATGACTGACATGACAAGCGTGATGATGACATCTGCCACTGACTCGCAGTGCAAGTGAGGGTTATTAACTCTTTCCATGCCATTGAAGACATTTTCTCATCATTTATGACACAACGTTAACGCTTCACCCGCCATTGATGGAATTTTCTGGAAATCCGTGCGTTCATTGTTATATGTAGGGGGTGTTACACAGCACAGCACAGCACAGCACACTGTGCTGTTACACAGTGTGCTGTTACACATCTAAACAAGGGAAGAAGAAGGTCCGCCGGAAAGCAGAAGCATAGGATAGAGGATTTCTCCCATAGGATGGCATAGGACAGGCTTGCTGGTCGAAGGGCTGGTATCAGCTAAAGCACCAGATTGTGCTGACTCAATGGCAGCAGAGTGGCCTCTCAACCATTTCAGCCGGCGGATGAGCTCCACACGTCCAGACCTTTGTGAACCACGGGGAACCAGTCGCCCGCCTGGCTCCAACCAGCTCAGCTCAGCCCCCCGCCTCTCATCTCTGACGGTGGGCTTGATCTCTCCTACACACCAGAATGACCACTGTAATGTGTGATCACACTGGGGCGCTGAGGCACATCTTCTGCAGATTTCCGTGCAACACCGGACAGTATCCATCCTCAGAGACTACTGGGGCGTTTACATTACATTTTCAACGGCATTTTCTGGAAGAAAAAAAAATCCTTAAATTTGACAAAGAATTCTATATTCTATATTCTACAGCAAACAGCTTTAAAATAGTCAAATAGTAGGTGTACTTTTATTGGTTGGGGGGAGTGAGGGTAACACAAGTGGTCATGTGAGCTTGGAAGTCAGCATTACAAGCTCTGCTTTCACTGAATTGTTTTGGGAGAAAGCGGAGAAGCGTGTCGGTGTAAGAACCATCTGACCTGGTGATAAAGTATCAGGTGGGCAGTGGCACTGCATCAGTCAAGGGGAGACAAACCCAATCTGCCACTTCAGCGCCACTGCTTTGAGAGAGGAGGGGAGGGAAGACTATACGCCCAGGGAGGGAGTCTCAACCTCTGCTTTGAGAGAGGAGGGGAGGGAAGACTATACGCCCAGGGAGGGAGTCTCAACCTCTGCTTTGAGAGAGGAGGGGAGGGAAGACTATACGCCCAGGGAGGGAGTCTCAGCCTCTGCTTTGAGAGAGGAGGGGAGGGAAGACTATACGCCCAGGGAGGGAGTCTCAGCCTCTGCTTTGAGAGAGGAGGGGAGGGAAGACTATACGCCCAGGGAGGGAGTCTCAACCTCTGCTTTGAGAGAGGAGGGGAGGGAAGACTATACGCCCAGGGAGGGAGTCTCAGCCTCTGCTTTGAGAGAGGAGGGGAGGGAAGACTACACGCCCAGGCAGGGAGTCTCAGCCTCTGCTTTGAGAGAGGAGGGGAGGGAAGACTATACGCCCAGGGAGGGAGTCTCAGCCTCTGCTGTGAGAGAGGAGGGGAGGGAAGACTATACGCCCAGGGAGGGAGTCTCAGCCTCTGCTGTGAGAGAGGAGGGAAAGGAAGACTATACGCCCAGGGAGGGAGTCTCAGCCTCTGCTTTGAGAGAGGAGGGGAGGGAAGACTATATGCCCAGGCAGGGAGTCTCAGCCTCTGCTGTGAGAGAGGAGGGGAGGGAAGACTATACGCCCAGGCAGGGAGTCTCAGCCTCTGCTTTGAGAGAGGAGGGGAGGGAAGACTATACGCCCAGGCAGGGAGTCTCAGCCTCTGCTGTGAGAGAGGAGGGGAGGGAAGACTATACGCCCAGGCAGGGAGTCTCAGCCTCTGCTGTGAGAGAGGAGGGGAGGGAAGACTATACGCCCAGGCAGGGAGTCTCAGCCTCTGCTGTGAGAGAGGAGGGGAGGGAAGAATATACGCCCAGGGAGGGAGTCTCGACCTCTGCTTTGAGAGAGGAGGGGAGGGAAGACTATACGCCCAGGCAGGGAGTCTCAGCCTCTGCTTTGAGAGAGGAGGGGAGGGAAGACTATACGCCCAGGCAGGGAGTCTCAGCCTCTGCTGTGAGAGAGGAGGGAAAGGAAGACTATACGCCCAGGGAGGGAGTCTCAGCCTCTGCTTTGAGAGAGGAGGGGAGGGAAGACTATATGCCCAGGCAGGGAGTCTCAGCCTCTGCTGTGAGAGAGGAGGGGAGGGAAGACTATACGCCCAGGGAGGGAGTCTCAACCTCTGCTTTGAGAGAGGAGGGGAGGGAAGACTATACGCCCAGGGAGGGACTCTCAGCCTCTGCCGGCTCTGTCGCCAGTTAGCCATGCACAGCAACAGCTGGGCACTTTGATTAATTTGTCCGAAGGCAGTGATTTATTGGTTTGTAAGGGACCCACGTGAACTCCACATTGGCTTTACATGGGATGCATACAAAGGCAACACGCATTCCCACTCGCACTCACGTGATATTTAGACAAGTTTTTTCCCCCCGTCTCTCTCTCCCTCTCTTCTCTTTCCCTTGCATTAATCAGCTTTGACAGCTAGCAAGATGAGTGTGTTTAATGTGAATTTTTAAGATGATTAATTTTGTTTGTAGGAGGTATCTCTGATACATTTTATGGGGTATCTGCTTTCTTGACATAGACTCAAGCATTGGTTATTCTACCCCGGTCAAATCAAAAAAGAAAGTGCATACTTTCTCCAAAGCAAGACTAGAATGTCTGAGCAAGTGCATTTCCCATTCATTTGATGATGCAAGAAAAGCAGAGCAAGATGCACTTTTTGCACATTAACTATGCCATAGATTTAGTAAGGAGAGTTGATCCCTTTGGTGCAGTTGAAAGATCAAACCACTGCACTACATGAGAAAAAAGCATTTAAAATAGATTAGGAGTACCTTTCTGAAGCGATGAAGGAGGCTGGATTAGAGCCATACTTCCATCTGGTGCCAGACTTAAAGAGTGTTTTGATGATAGCGGTTGTGTTGCTATGGGCTCTGTGTATACCACCTGTCAAAAGCAGTGCAAAGGAGCATGTGAAGAGCATCCATTAACCCTGAAACCTAATCCTGTTAGCCATAAACCCTCTCTGAAAGGATCAACTTTTGCCTAATCACAGAGAGTATATATACTGTGTATATATATATATATATATATATATATATATATATATATATATATATACTGTATATATATATATATATATATATATATATATATATATATATACAGTATATATATATATATATATATATTAGGGCTGTCAGCGTTAATCGCGTTATTTTGTCCCTTCGTCGCAACCGTACTTGTAGTCAAGCCGTTCGGTTTCCTGTCTCCTGCTTGTGCAGGAGGCATGGAGGAGAACGACAGCAATACGCTTTTCAATTGCTCGTACATCGAGTACATCGAGTTTGAGGCGAGCCATCACCTAAAAGTAGCTAGCGGCCAGCTAGCAGCCAGCTAGCAGCCAGCTAGCTAGCGCAAGACTGATCACTCATTCTTCCTTCAGAGTCTCGGATGCGCGGGTCCTCTAACCACTGGGAGGTCGGCTCCAATGGCTTCACACGATATACATGTTATCAATACACAGTTTCCAATACCGAGCCATTATTCACATGGAAGTGCCAACGTTTTTAGCTCAGACACAGCCTTCTTCGGCGGTGTCATGTTTCGACTGCTCCACAGCGCCGCCGCCGGAAGTATTGGTTCTAGATATATTTTGTAGACATTGTTACCTCCTGTCTACATTCCAAATCTAAAATTCAAGATCACAAAGTACATTTATTTGCATTCATTTGATTTCCAATCACGACACACTGGTAAGAATGATTAATATCTAATTAAAAATGCTTTGAAATGCAAAATAATGCCATTTTAAACATGCGATACAAAGATGCGATTAATCGCGATTAACTATAGTTAATCGCACGATTAATCACGATTAATAAAATTAATCGTTTGACAGCCCTAATATATATATATATAGATATATACGGACTATCTACGGACTGTATAGTGAAGACTGTGTCAATGCTGCAGCACCATCTATAGACAGAGGCAGCCCAACAGATCTTAATGATGCCATTGCTTCCTGCATCTCTTTCTCTCTCTCCTCTCCCTCATGCTCTCATGAACACATAAATGCACAATCTCACACATGCACACAGATAGAGAAGGACACACACACACACGCACGCACACACACACACACACACACACACACACACACACACACACACACACACACATACGCACACACACACGCACACGCACGCACGCACGCACACACACACGGAAAGACACAAAGTGCTGACGCCGGCATTCTGTGCTCTGTCTTTTCACTCTCAGCTCTTATAATCTGTTTTATCTCAGGTGCTGCCAATAGGCAGTTTAATTAATGAGAGGATATCCCTAATGTAATTTAGCCGGCACAGGATTATAAAATGACACATCACTACAGCCTGCAAGGCAATGAGAGAGAGAGAGAGAGAGAGAGAGAGAGAGATATGGAGGGAGAGAGAGAGAGAGAGAGAGAGAGAAGGAAGTCTGCTTGTAAGTTAACACCACATCGCAGCTCAGAAGGCATTGAAAACTGAAAATGGCCTGTTTGAATGTGCAACACTTGCATGCACTTCATGCATAGTGTGTGTGTGTGTGTGTGTGTGTGTGTGTGTGTGTGTGTGTGTGTGTGTGTGTGTGTGTGTGTGTGTGTGTGTGTGTGTGTGTGTGTCTGTGTGTGTGTGTGTCTGTCTGTCTGTCAGTGTAAAGTATGTTTGTATAATTGTGTTTGCATGTGTGTCAGCAGCCTTTCTTTCAAGGGGTTAGGATTGATCCCTGGGGGAGTCCCATACTAATGAAGCACAGGCCTGATAGAGAGAGCTCCTCAGCCTCAAACATGACAGTGTCACTCAGACCCCGCCTCCTGAGGCTCCTCAGCCTCAAACATGACAGTGTCACTCAGACCCCGCCTCCTGAGGCTCCTCAGCCTCAAACATGACAGTGTCACTCAGACCCCGCCTCCTGAGGCTCCTCAGCCTCAAACATTACAGTGTCACTCAGACCCCGCCTCCTGAGGCTCCTCAGCCTCAAACATTACAGTGTCACTCAGACCCCGCCTCCTGAGGCTCCTCAGCCTCAAACATTACAGTGTCACTCAGACCCCGCCTCCTGAGGCTCCTCAGCCTCAAACATTACAGTGTCACTCAGACCCTATGTACACCCGGCAGGTGTGAACATGTAGGCTGTTATGTACACCCAGCAGGGTGAACGTGTAGGCTGTTATGTACTCCCGGCAGACTGTTATGTACACCCGGCAGGGTGAACATGTAGGCTGTTATGTACACCCGGCAGGGTGAACATGTAGGCTGTTATGTACACCCGGCAGGGTGAACATGTAGGCTGTTATGTACACCCGGCAGGGTGAACATGTAGGCTGGGCATATGGATTGTTTGTAATGTATTGCTAAATATGATGTGCTTGCATTTGTTTTATAAACTCAGTCCTCAGTAAAGCCATCTTCCCACCAAAGATAGTCACTGAAACCTTACCTACTGTAAGTTTTACGGTCCAATACGCAATAGACAAGGCATAAAGGAATAAGCTTGTATACACTATAGACTGGCAGGCGAAGCCAGGCTGGAAAGTCAAGGAAGTCCCCGTGGAAGTGGAGTGTGGTGGATTTATAGACACATCCACTACTCCAGTATAGTTGACTCTGGGAGTTAGGGATTGAGGGATTCCAGCAGGCCGTAAAGACAGCTTCTCAAACACACGAAAACAGCAGCCAGTGGCTGTGGCTGGAAAAAAGGAAAAGGAAACATACAGTATCATGGCACAGCTATCATAGCAGGAAGTGGGTAGTCGTACACTGTTTTCAACTCTTGGTACTGTATAATATTCACACATAATTATGCTTATTGTTTGCTGATTGCTGATACTCATAGGTTTTTGAACTGCTGAGTAGGTTGTTTTAAGCCAGGGGTGAAGCATGCCTTTACTGCTTTCCTCTTCTGCTGCTGCTATTCTGTGATGGGTTTCAAACATAGACCATGAGAATCCAAACACATCTGACCCCGCTCTTCACTAGCCTATAGGTTTTCAGCAGGTGATGCTGTCAATGGGGCTACAGCAGGCCCTGTGAGTGTAGGTTTGATTTTCTTATTTATTGATTTCTTAAGAAACAACATGAGGACAAAGGGTGACCAGTAGCTGTTTGATCTAAGCATTTTTTTTTAATCCAACAAAATACATGAATAACAAATATTCGGAGGGTGCGCCAGGCGACCTAATAGGGAGTGAGGCCAATATTTTACCTTGAGAACAGCTTCAGCCCATCCAAAAGGGTTCATTGTGTCTATTGTAACTTAGAACTTAGAATTTCTTATATATCAGACACAGACTTGTCATTCCTACCTGACATGTTTCAACGGTATCACTTCGGTCTTCATCAGAGGTGTCACTACATACTGTATGGCATCACGTCATACAGTAATTAACTAGACGACGTCACACACCATCTAGTGACGTCTCTGATGAAGATGGAAGTGATACCGTCGAAACATGTCAGGTAGGGTTGACAAGTCTGTGTCTGATATATAAGAAATTCTAAGTTCTAAGCTTCAGCCCACTTTGGAGTACTGTAATGCAGTAATAAAGTCCTGGACTGTGTGCCGTGTGGGGACTTGGATCAGTTTGGAGTGCTGTAATACAGTAATAAAGTCTTGGGGCCCTATCTTGGTACAGGCCTTAGGCGCAAAAACTGGCGTTAAACGCAAAAAAACGTGCCTTGCGCCTGCCTCGGGAAGTTAGCAATATGGTTATAGGCCCCGAAATGCGCTTTACGCCAAAGAGGTGTGGCGCAGTGCCAGAATAGTCCAGAATGGGCGTTTCGGCCTTAAATACCGGCCTAACGATATCTTCCCCCCTGGCGTTAATTTAGCGCTTAGCGCTTTTCAAAACCAGGCCTTATTCAGTGCGCCGCGGATATTCTGTGCGTATTTACGCACAGCTCTCCTCTGCCTCCTCACACTCTCTCCCCCCCCCTCTCTCTCTCTCTCACTCCCTCTCTCGTGCGTCAGACAAAGACCAATGGAAAAAAGTTGTTATATCGTAGTTTTGAGCCCCTGTCATTCAGAGGCTGTTCTCTCCCCCTCTCTCTCTCACACTCCCTCTCTCTCGCGCATCAGACAGTCCCTCTCTCTCTCTCTCACTCCCTCAGAGGCTGTTGAGCCACATGTGAAATCTCCCAGCATGCATTGAGGCCAATCCATTTCGACAAGAAATATCAACCTAATCAGCCTAAACTGCCTAAAGTGGTACATACTGTAGAAATAATGTTTCTGTTCACACAACATGCAATTCTCGAACATTTCAATATTGGTGAAAATCAAACAGAAATCCAAACACAACCCTATGTGAAACATGTATGCAATCCAGGTGGTATAAATATCCCTCGCAGATTCAACGTGATTTAGAGATGAGTGACAGCCGGGCTCTACTGTGATGTCTTACTGTGATCTCCGCTCCAACAAGACTTGGCTTAGCCTACTTCACATTCACTTTTACAATAAAAACACATTTATGGAATGACTTTTACATAATGTAGGCTATATTTATGTGCATCATCTGCAGCACTGGAGAAGAAAAGGTAGCGAGAGAAAACGATATCATTCTAATCTGGACAAACTTTCACCAATCTAATCTCATCATGACATAGGCCACATGGGATAGGCTATATTTTTCTAGCCAATGCGTTTAGAACATTCTTTTCACTTTGATCTTGCTATAGTGTAGCGTATTTACATGCTTGCAGTACATGTATTTAAACTGCAGTTCGATTGGTTTGAGAAGCATAATAATATGGAATAATATAGACGGGATGAAAGGGAGGGGGGGAGCTCAGAGCGCTTGGCTTTTCTGACCGGACTGGATTGCTCCGTGGAATTGGAGCTTAAAAGGGAAGATTGTGATTCGTTTACTGCACTTCTCCAATGAGGAGATTGTGCATAATTTTACGCTTAAAAGGCGTGGTTATAATGCTTAAGGCCGCGTGTAGCGGCGATACCAAAATATCGAGTGCACTGGTCCACGCCCACTAATCTGCGCTGCGTCTGGCGTTGGGCGCAGTTCATAGGCCGATGCAACGATAGAGCCCTTGGACTGTGTGCTGTGCAGGGTCTTGGATCAGTTTTTACAATAATAAAGTCTTGGACTGTGTGTTGTGCGGGGTCTTGGATCAGTTTTTACAGCAATAAAGTCCTGGGCTGTGTGTTATGGGGGGTCTTGGATCCGTTTTTCCTGAAGGAAAGCTTCCAGTTCTTTGAGGGATGCTTCACTTAAGTTCAACTCGATTCAAGAAAGTTGAGATCTGGTGATTTTGTGGGCCATGTTAACAAAACCAATCTTGCATTTCTTTAGGTGTGTGTATGGCGGCATCATCACTGTGGAATATAGAAAGATGAGGGAACATTGCAATATTTGCACCTGGTCCTGTAAAATGGCTTCACATTCCTTGGCCATTATACGCCCATGCAGAATAATCATAGCACATAATGACTCGTGTGAGATGGCTGTCCATACATTACAGATGCACCATGTTTATCAGCTGGCACTATGCATTGATGCAGTTTGGGCACCTCTCTGCAGACACCTCTCCGCATACACCTCTCTGTTAGTTGTCTCCGAGGGGGCAGTCTCGTTTGGTCGCATTGAGGCCAATGTGGAAATACCAAAAACTGCAGTTCCTTGAATGGCCAATTGAGGCTGGCTCCAAAAGGGAGGCAATCCCCTTTCACACCCAAGTTAAAATGCCTGACTTTACAGCAGGAATAAACATGTTTACAACATGGTTCAAAAAGCGGTTTTGTCTCTATAGCTACATTACGGTAATTTAACAACTGATCGGGGTGAATTTATATATAATTCACTTGTTTAAAGTAAAAGAGACGATGTTTTGAGCATGATTGACGGTCCATCTCTTTTTACACTCTATGGTTGTCTCGTGTTACTTTGAAAAGTCATAAAAGTGGTGA
This sequence comes from Poromitra crassiceps, assembly GCF_964638095.1. Classification (NCBI taxonomy): domain Eukaryota; kingdom Metazoa; phylum Chordata; class Actinopteri; order Beryciformes; family Melamphaidae; genus Poromitra; species Poromitra crassiceps. The sequence goes on along the minus strand of NC_139625.1, from coordinate 30,328,049 downwards.
TCATCATCTCTTTTTACACTCTATGGTTGTCTCATGTTACTTTGAAAAGTCACAAAAGTGGTGATCATCATATTAAAGTTATTCTAAGGTACTTCAGCAACCCTGGCAACAATATTCTACTGTACAAGTCTAATGGCTACTTTCGACAAGAAAACATAAAGGAACGTGACTGACCCCTATACGATATTCTCTCCACCAGCTTATCGAAATAGCATGCAAACAGCTTACAGCTATTAGGTTTAGATTTGCATCCAGGCTCAATTGTTAACATTAACATCTGGTACTTTTGTAGTGTAACTATAGCTGGGTTTCCATCCAAATGTATCGCAACTTTTAATCGAATTTTCAGAAAGTCGGCAAAATAAAATGCGAAACAATGCGCGTTTCCATCCACTGCTATTTTGCGAATTATAGAGCTGTCAATCACCTCGTGTTTGAGGCTGCTGAGCTGCTGATCAGCTGCTAGACCTGATATACAGCTCTATTAAACACATCTAACATTATTCATTTAAAGTTTCTTGATGATCTACAAGTAGACAAAGGTACCATAACGCCATTTCTGGATTACCAGGTGCGACTCGGCAAGCATAACGTTATAATCCACGGAGCAGATAGCAAGTGAATACAATTTCATTCAATTCTAGAAGTGAGTCGCCTTAAAGTTAATATCCCAGTCTTCTTAGGTTTACCACGGCGGGTATTGCAGTGATCAAGGCAAACTGTGTTGTTTTTGAATGGAGAGACAACGGAATATCGCTTAAACTGTTTCCACCGCACGTTTCGCATTTTCCTTTTATCGATAGACCCGACTTTTCTGCCTCCCTCAAGCGTGAAAACTTTTTTGCGATATTTGGAGGTTTTTGCGAATTAGGCAGCGTTTCCACTCCGTTTTTTATGCACAAATTGAAATTTAGCATCAAAACAGGTGGATGGAAACCCGACATATATGACTCATACACTATGAGAGAAATATTGCAGTATCTCATTCTAGAGAATATGATTGGTTTTCCTGATGATTTGTAAAAGCTGTTGCACATTCATTTCAAGCCACTTAAACATTAAAGGCTATAAAATGCCGCACACATTTGGAACATCATTTGAAGAATTTGGAGCGGCGGAGAATTTTGTAATTGGCAAGATTAATAATATTTACAGCGTCGAGATGCAAATCTCCCTTCGCCAGGGCCCCATGAATAATTGAGTGCGAGCAATCACTTTGAATAATTCATTTCTAAATATTCTTCAGTGCGTTTTTTTTTTTTTTTTTTTTTTTTGTATGACCAGGGGGCAAGCTGAGTTTTGTGACAGCAGCGATGTGCGGCGGTAATTACGCCGAGCGTCTGCGGCCCCTCTTAATTGCTGGGAGAAGTTCCTTCGCGCCAGCAGGCTTCTTCAGAGACGAGAGGAAGAGAGAGATTGAGAGAAAAAGACAGAGAGACAGAACAGGGAGAGAGTAAACAATTCCTCTCTCTCTCTTTTTCTCCCAACGTCTCACCCCCTCATATCGCCTCACTACGGCTTCCACCACCACTAGGATTCCGTGTAGCAGCGCTCCTTGTCTGTGTTTGCCACTCATGAGGAGAATATTGATGCTAAAGGAATTAATTACTTGTTTTTTTCTCTCTCTCAATGTGTACGTCCTAGCAGTGGGCTGTGTTGGGGGAGAAGGGGGGGGGGGGGGCGTTGGGAGACTTTGACGGAGGTGGGAAATTAGAATAGGAGCTTTAAGAGATAAGTTGATGTGTGCACTGAGGCCTCCACACCTCCAGGACCTAGTAGGAATGCTACGCTCCTGATTAAAATCACAGCTATCATTAAAGCGCCGCCCCGCTCTCCGTTTTTAATTGAGGGGTTTTAAGCAGACGCTGTGACTCGACTGCAAAACTGGCAAAGCAGAGGCTGAACCCAAAGACTGTGCTTCCTGCTGCTTAGAGGCCACCAGTGTTAATGATGGGCCCTCCTGCTGTTAAGGTCACTGGTGTTAATGATGAATTCACCAATTAATTCTTCAAGAAACACATCACAAATACCCAATGAGCTTTGTGCACAAACATCTGATCAAAGTTGCTTTATTTACTTCATGATGCTTTTCCCCCTGTAGGTTTCGCTCCCAGTCTGAAAATATTCTCATTTTCATTGTAGCATTTATTTTTATTATTTCATTTTACATCACGTGAATGCAATTACTGCACGACTGAAATCCCATGCAATAACTCAAGTTGTTGCATGGTTTTCTTCACTCAAAGACCCCCCCCCCCCCCCCCCCCCCCCCCCCCCCCCCCCCCCCGTGACGTTTCCAGCCCAGACATATGAGATGGTCCGTTTCATTGGTCGTGACATAAACTGAAACAGAATGTCAGGAATATTGGAGACAAGAAAGCACTTTGTAGAATTTTATTATGCCCTGATAGATGATGTGCACCTGTTCTGATTACAACTATAAAACACAGTTCTAAGCGTCATCATCCATCTCTTGAAACAGAATATGCTTGGCACTTAACTCAAATCCTCTAGTGTGTGAGATAATAGCACAACAAACCATTTGTGCTTTGCAGCTTTGGAAGGATTTGAAGTTTTTTGGAGGGGGGCAGGGTAGATTAGCTGTTTTCTGCTGTCTTCTCCTTGTTAATTACCTCTAACAACAGTGCGGTTGTACCTTGTCAGACACCCAAAGCCCTTTAACACCCTGTGGCCTCTCTCCTCTCCCATCCTCTACTCTCCTCGCACTTTTGCAGCGCAGCCAGAAACGTAACCACAGGCCTTGCTGGCCGCCATCGATCTGCGTGTCGTAATGATGGCTGAGAGATTGCCTGCACGGGGGAGTGATCTGGGAGAGCTAGTGCAGGATTAAGGAAGGCATGGATTGCTATCGATTTCTATCTGATACAATCATTTCATTTGGACTCAAATCTCCTTTCCTGGTACATTGTGAGCCAATCCCCGGCACCCATCTTTTAATTCGCCCCCCCCTGTGCCAAACAGAGGCGCCTAATGCTACAACACGCCACTACGCTAACAGGGTGAACACCTCCTGTTGTTCTGGCCGTTACAACAAAACTTATTAATTAAGGCCAAGCAGAGGACGAAGACCTCAGGGCCCCAACCCCCACCCCCCGAGAGAGCGGAGATGGGATGAGGTCGCGGGGAAGATCTCAGCCTGTCCAGCCGATAGGCCCGCTGCTTAATACAGCAATGCTCTGCTGTGACAGATTTGTGAATAGCGGGGTCATTTACTTTGATTGATTGTTTGGTGTTGAGAATGACCCATTTCCCCCCCGAAAATAAGGCCAATTTATTGAACAGCATGTGTCTCATGGGCGAGTGTTTTTAATTTGTTGTCTGTGTGTCACTGGATTTACGTCCCCGGCTCAGCATGGAAAGGGGCCTTTTAACACTTGCGCACATAGTACAGTATGGACACATAGATCATCAGTATGGTAGATGAGAGCACATACTTGGTACACACAGTGGGGGAATCAATCACATGCTACTCAGAAAGGACAACGGAATGTGGGCTTTAATAAGCAAGTATAGCATCACTGCCAGTGCTGTAGATGCTGTGGTGCAGCCACTCTTATCACTGTGAGTGTTGTAGATGCTGTGGTGCAGCCACTCTTATCACTGTGAGTGCTGTAGATGCTGTGGTGCAGCCACTTTTATCACTGTGAGTGCTGTAGATGCTGTGGTGCAGCCACTCTTATCACTGTGAGTGCTGTAGATGCTGTGGTGCAGCCACTCTTATCACTGTGACTGCTGTAGATGCTGTGGTGCAGCCACTCTTATCACTGTGAGTGTTGTAGATGCTGTGGTGCAGCCACTCTTATCACTGTGAGTGCTGTAGATGCTGTGGTGCAGCCACTCTTATCACTGTGAGTGCTGTAGATGCTGTGGTGCAGCCACTCTTATCACTGTGAGTGCTGTAGATGCTGTGGTGCAGCCACTCTTATCACTGTGACTGCTGTAGATACTGTGGTGCATCCACTCTTATCACTGTGACTGCTGTAGATACTGTGGTGCAGCCACTCTTATCACTGTGACTGCTGTAGATACTGTGGTGCATCCACTCTTATCACTGTGACTGCTGTAGATACTGTGGTGCAGCCACTCTTATCACTGTGACTGCTGTATATACTGTGGTGCAGCCACTCTTATCACTGTGACTGCTGTAGATGCTGTGGTGCAGCCACTCTTATCACTGTGAGTGTTGTAGATGCTGTGGTGCAGCCACTCTTATCACTGTGAGTGTTGTAGATGCTGTGGTGCAGCCACTCTTATCACTGTGACTGCTGTAGATGCTGTGGTGCAGCCACTCTTATCACTGTGAGTGCTGTAGATGCTGTGGTGCAGCCACTCTTATCACTGTGACTGCTGTAGATACTGTGGTGCAGCCACTCTTATCACTGTGACTGCTGTAGATACTGTGGTGCAGCCACTCTTATCACTGTGAGTGTTGTAGATGCTGTGGTACAGCCACTCTTATCACTGTGAGTGCTGTAGATGCTGTGGTGCAGCCACTCTTATCACTGTGAGTGCTGTAGATGCTGTGGTGCAGCCACTCTTATCACTGTGAGTGCTGTAGATGCTGTGGTGCAGCCACTCTTATCACTGTGAGTGCTGTAGATGCTGTGGTGCAGCCACTCTTATCACTGTGAGTGTTGTAGATGCTGTGGTGCAGCCACTCTTATCACTGTGAGTGTTGTAGATGCTGTGGTGCAGCCACTCTTATCACTGTGAGTGTTGTAGATGCTGTGGTGCAGCCACTCTTATCACTGTGAGTGTTGTAGATGCTGTGGTGCAGCCACTCTTATCACTGTGAGTGTTGTAGATGCTGTGGTGCAGCCACTCTTATCACTGTGAGTGCTGTAGATGCTGTGGTGCAGCCACTCTTATCACTGTGAGTGTTGTAGATGCTGTGGTGCAGCCACTCTTATCACTGTGAGTGTTGTAGATGCTGTGGTGCAGCCACTCTTATCACTGTGAGTGTTGTAGATGCTGTGGTGCAGCCACTCTTATCACTGTGAGTGTTGTAGATGCTGTGGTGCAGCCACTCTTATCACTGTGAGTGCTGTAGATGCTGTGGTGCAGCCACTCTTATCACTGTGAGTGTTGTAGATGCTGTGGTGCAGCCACTCTTATCACTGTGAGTGCTGTAGATGCTGTGGTGCAGCCACTCTTATCACCTAAATGAGTAGTGGATGTCACCTCTAATGCAACTGATATTCTGATATTGTTAATCTCCTCCACTTGTCTTTGCAGGCTGAGGCAGCTTATTACTCCGCCTCTGATGAATTTCACATGGAGGTATGATGCTGACGTGCTTTTTAAGGGGCTTGTTTCCTAGCATGCTCTGCAATTAGTCCAATTTATGTAGCAAGGCCTGGATTCACCTTCAGAGCAGGGGAGCAAACAGCCGGGCTTCTATTGATTTGGCCCTGCTTTTCCTCTCAGCCATTGATTAAATCTCCTGCATTATCTGCTGTATGGGCCAGGGGGCCAGCGTTATTGCTTTGCACTGCTGTTGCCTGTCAGTTTCCAGCCCTTACCAGAAAGAGAAATAAGGCCACCACAGGTAGAAGAGAGAGGTGTGATGAAATACAAGAGCACCCCCACTTCTCGCTTCTCTATCTTTTTTTCTTTTTTTGGGGGGGGGGGGGGGGGTTTGGGGGGATCCCCGGGAACAAATTTGGCCCTTAATGAAGGTCTCGCCGCGGAAACGAGAGTGGTCGAGGGGGTCAGCGGGGTGCCGGGGAACGCCCTCTTATCCCGCTCTCGCTTACCCCCACAGCCGCTGGAGATGACAGTGCCCCAGTCCAAGTGTTTGACCCCTCAGATTGATTTATCGTAATCAACTGCAGGCCAGGAGGAAGCCGGAGGATGCCTGTGTAGTGGCGAAAGGCACCTTGGGACCATACAGACAATCACTAGACCCTCCATCAATTTACACATGACAGGAAGCAAAGACAGAGAGACAGAGAGCTACCGCTGGTGAGGGCGAAAGAGAAGGAGGGGTAGGAGGGATGAGTTTGTGTGTGTGTGTGTGTGTGTGTGTGTGTGTGTGTGTGTGTGTGTGTGTGTGTGTGTGTGTGTGTGCGTGCGTGCGTGCGTGCGTGCGTGTGTGTGTATGTGGGCGGGTGGTAGTGGGGTATTGGAGGAGGGTCCCTAAGGCCCAGACAGTTAATTAGCTTTGTGAGAAAACAATCAGACTAACAAGCCAAACAAAGTTATTAGACTACTCCCATTATCCTGCCTGCTCTCCCAGGGCCGCAGCCAAGGTGACAGGTTGAGAGGCAGCATTTCTTCACACCTTCACACTGTAACTCTGGTACAAACAGAGCCAGACGTACAGTACAGTACACATGGCATTAGACTGCCTGGGAGTGGAATCATACCAAGCTGATTACCCCCTCTTTTGACATGGCATCCTGGCTCTCTCACAGAACATTTTTAATCACCTCAGAAACGGCCTAGCCTCCGTATTTGTTTTGGCAGGAAACGACACAGCTTCTTTTATGTGTGAGATACAAAGGGAAATGACTCCACGAGCAGCCCTTCTCACTTTCTCCAGGCATGAGTGCACCGCTAGCTTGATGTCACTGCTGGATAGCATGATAAAATGAGCTTGGCACATAAAGCAGCATCTGCCCACGCAAGCTGCAGCACACCGAGTGGCCAGTCTTCAGCACAAACACACTCCCTCCTCCTACAAGCTGCAGCACACCGAGTGGCCAGTCTTCAGCACAAACACACTCCCTCCTCCTACAAGCTGCAGCACACCGAGTGGCCAGTCTTCAGCACAAACACACTCCCTCCTCCTACAGGCTGCAGCACACCGAGTGGCCAGTCTTCAGCACAAACACACTCCCTCCTCCTACAAGCTGCAGCACACAGAGTGGCCAGTCTTCAGCACAAACACAATCCCTCCTCCTACAAGCTGCAGCACACCGAGTGGCCAGTCTTCAGCACAAACACACTCCCTCCTCCTACAAGCTGCAGCACACCGAGTGGCCAGTCTTCAGCACAAACACACTCCCTCCTCCTACAAGCTGCAGCACACCGAGTGGCCAGTCTTCAGCACAAACACACTCCCTCCTCCTACAAGCTGCAGCACACCAAGTGGCCAGTCTTCAGCACAAACACACTCTCTCCTCCTACAAGCTGCAGCACACCGAGTGGCCAGTCTTCAGCACAAACACACTCCCTCCTCCTACAAGCTGCAGCACACCGAGTGGCCAG
>NC_139625.1:30303316-30313316 GCF_964638095.1 Poromitra crassiceps | reverse complement strand
TGTGCGTGTGCGTGTGCGTGTGCGTGTGCGTGTGCGTGTGTGTGTGTGTGACTTATGTGGCTGGTGTGAAGTTGCCCTGGAGTGGGTGGGGCCTAACTCAGAGGCAGTGAATGTCTCTAAAGAGGTTATATCTGACCCCAGTATCTCTGTGAGAGCAACCGTGAATATCTGTGGAGTAGATCATCATCTCCCTCTAACGAACGCCCGAGGTCACCTCATGAGGGCGCAACAACAAAGACAACGACAACACTGGACTGAGTTCAAACTCTGCAGTCTCCCTGCAGCAGATCACTCTGTTTCTCATGCAGTGTTGAAAAGTGTCGCTCTGGATGAGAGCATTATCATCTTCACTCTAAAAGCAAGACTGCAAGTTTTACCAACCAAACTCAATCTTTCCATCTGGCTTCCTGACAGTCATGCTCCTCACTGTATACATCATGGTCATGAACAGATAACTGAAACCATGGCTCACATCTTAAATGGTTGCCATGCATACAAAGGGCTTTACATATGTAGGCATGACAGATTAGTGGATCTGATATCAAAAGATATCTCTTCTATTTTCGGGTGTTCAATATCGCTTTTTAAACATTCTATTGTGAAGCCGAGCATGTTCAGTCTGTGTAGTGACGATTCAGATGTGTTCTTGAATATTCCAGCTAACACTCCTGATGTTGTTGTTGTCAATGAAAATCGTAGAGAGGTGTTTGTTCTAGAGGTTGGCTGTATACCTTTGACCACAGCCTAGAGGAGGCCTTTCTAACCAAGATCAGGGTTCGAGTTATAGTCAGATAGCTATGGGGTCCCCCTAAATCGGTGGCCCCCGGTGGCCCCCGGATTTAGAGGAATATCTAATTTTAAATTAACATTCGGTTTAGACTGTTGTATGATGTTATTATTCAGTCTTACACTTGCATCTGATAAAATACAACAATTTAATTTTACAAATGAGACAAAATTGCTGAACTTAAATTAACATTTATTTAACTCTGTCTCTGCACTTATAAATCAAAAACTACAAAAATAAATACATAATGCTCATACATACATATACATAATGCAAATACAATTTGCTTTCCGAGCAGTTCTCTGCACTCAGCAATAAACGCTATCTAAAAACAACAACAAGAAGAAAACAGATGAATGGGGCAGCCATCCCCTAGCTACCGTTGCATAGCAACAACAGACCGGAAGTTACCAGAGTAGGCTAACCTTACGAACAAACCCCTTGTGCACAGGTAATCAAGAACTTGTGAATGAAAAACAAATTGCAACAAACAGCAGCATATTTCAGCAGATACAGTAGCAGCATCTTGTTAGAACAAAAACAACTGTAGGCGTAATACTTACAAAATGAAACGTCTCAGTCTTCTCTCCTCTCAGCTGTGTCCATAACGTTAGCTTACCTACTAGCTAGTAGCAACCTAGCTGTAACAGGTCATTGTCCCTTGTCTGAAGTCGTTCTTTGTTTCTTTCTGAAACCGAAGCTATCCAGGCTTGTACACCCCGTTGGCAGCTTCAGCCTTTTCTTCAGTGGCATGATAACGCTATACTAAAGATTAATAAGATCTTGTTGGCTCAGGCGGCTGTTTACATCACGTGATGGTTGCATGTTGTGGCTTCTTCTCCCTGCAACTCGGTTGTAGTAGTAGAACACGCGCTCATGGGCGGCACATGGTGGCTTGGAGGTGAAATGCAGCCTATTTCACACAACAATTCAAACGGTTGTTTTGGGAAAACTGAAAACATGTTTCTTATTTAGCCTATTTATCTAGTTAACATAAATAATAATAATTATTCCATCGAAAAATGTGTTATTTGGAACACAAAAAAGGAAAAAAAAAATAAAAATAAAAAAGTTATATTTGTGGGGGTCCCACAGGTGTTCTGGACTATGGGGTCCCAGACTCTAGCTATGGGGTCCAAGACCCCATAGGTCCCCCCTTAACTCGAACCCTGACCAAGATGATGAAATACCAACAACTAGAACAGACCATTTCACAGCTGGGCTACAGGTGTAAACTTCTAGTTTTCATATTTGGTAGCCTAAGTCATGTCCATAAGCTGGTTGTGAGAGGCCTTCAGATGGCTGGTCTCCCAAAGAGGAGGGCCAAGCAGTTAGCGAGATATTGTTCAATATCTACTATTATCGGCAGCCGCTCAATATGGAGGAGGCGCTGCTTTTTGTACCCATGAAGTGGATACTGACCGCTATCTTGCATTACAGTATAACTGTATATATCAACCTGCCATGTTATCATCCTGTGTGTTTCTTATGTGTATGCATTATTGTGTTTGCCGTCTGGGCACTCATGTAACTGACTGACTCCCAGCATTTGACTGCACTATTACTGTTTATGTCCTTTGCATACTTGTATTTATGTGGACATAAATAAATATTTCAAGTGTGTGTGTGTGTGTGTGTGTGTGTGTGTGTGTGTGTGTGTGTGCGTGCGTGCGTGCGTGCGTGCGTGCGTGCGTGCGTGCGTGCGTGCGTGCGTGCGTGCGTGGGTTGGTCTGGCTCAGAGTTTCCTCTGGCCATGCTTTCTGTAGTAGAGGGCGATCAGGGAGTTGCGAGCCGGACCTCCTAAAATCCACCACTGCAGGAAATCAATCCAGGAAATATATTCAAAAGACAAATATTTAAAAGCTTTTCACATGAAAATGTTCATCATCAAATCTAACACATTGCATATTGCTCATATCATTAGAAAATATATTGCAGGGAATTGATTGGGATGAAAGTGAGTTGATGCCAACCCTGCTGCAGAGTGAAGGAACGTGAACATGACAAGTTGAAAACTCCATCTCTTATCATTAGATGAAGTCATCCCGTTTGTGACGTCTTTATTGATGTATCACATGTCAAGATTCTTGATTCATCTTTGGAGATACGCTATAGAATAGGAAATAATTGTAAAGAACACTGTGATTAAAGAGTTTGTTACATAAGAAAATAACACAATTAGTCAGGCAACATTGACTCAGCCATGATGAAGAAAGCACTTTACTGGCATTAAGCTAATGCAATGCTCCACAATGGAATGAACTTGGAAGAGTTTGAGTGTGTATGTGCGTGCGCGTGCGCGCGCGCGCGTGTGTGTGTGTGTGTGTGTGTGTGTGTGGGGGTGTGTGTGTAGGTGTGTGTGTGTGTGTGTGTGTGTGTGTGTGTGTGTGGGTGTATGTGTGTGTGTGTGTGTGTGTGTGTGTGTGTGTGTGTGTGTGTGTGTGTGTGTGTGTGCGTGCGTGCGTGCGTGCGTACGTACATACGTGTGTGTATGTGTGTGTGTGTGTGTGTGTGTGTGTGTGTGTGTGTGTGTGTGTGTGTGTGTGAAATTGTGAATTTCTATTTGTGTGTGTGTGTGTGTGTGCGTGCGGCGCACATGTATGTGTGTGTGTACAACAGACATACAGAAACACAAATGTGTGTGTGTGTGTGTGTGTGTGTGTGTGTGTGTGTGTGTGTGTGTGTGTGTGTGTGTGTGTGTGTGTGTGTCAGAGCGACAGACAGACTGCACCCCTCAGCACACTGAGTGCAGTGAAACAGGAGCTGCTGGATGCTGTGAGACTGCTAGCCTCTGGTTGAACCTCAGAGAGGCCCACCTCCACCTCCACCCCCACCTCCACCCACCAATCAGAAAGCAGCCATAATGCAGCCTGAAAGATGCACTGAGCCTGGCAGCTTTATAAACATCCTCCCTGTCGACCAAGTTTACACTCACACACACTCGCCTTTTGCAGCACAAATCTGCGTGTGGGTGTGTGGTCTGTGTGTGTGTGTATGTGTGTGCTCGTGCGTGCGTGCGTGCGCGCACACAAGTACAGTGGTGGATGAAGCCACACTTGACTATAAAGATATCTTAGTAGAAAATGACTTTGGTATTAGTTAAAGTCACCTATTAGAAAATGTCTTGGGGCGTCTGGGTAGTGTCGAGGTAAAAGCACTCACCTACCACCACAGAGACCCGGGCTCAATTCCCGGCAGCGGCACTTCCAGCTTGGTCAGACGTTCTTACAGACACAATTGGCCGTGTCTGCGGGGAGTCCTGGTCTCTGCACTATAGCGACCTGCACTACCTGTTCGTTGGGGAGAGGAACGAGGGGCAACAGTGTGATCCTCCCACACGCTACCTCCTGCTGGTGAAATTCCTCGCTGTCAGGTGAAAAGACAACACAGTCTCTTAGAAAATTGTATAATACCAACGATATGGACCAACGTTGCTATTTTACAATTTCGGCTCGAAAAATGTAAAATAGTAACGTTCTGAGTGGTTAGGGTGAGGATTAGAGTAGGGGGAGGGGTTAGAAACAGAAAATCTCCGTAAAACACGCCCAAACCACGCCCACCGCTGTAGACGCATACGTTCCCATTTTACAATTTCTTAGCCGACATCGTAAAATACCAACGTATGTCCACAAACGTTGCTATTTTACAATTTTTTTGGAGATCGGGTTGGAAAAGAAGCAGCTGGTGAATGCACATGTATCAGAGGAAGCATGGACTAGTCTACAGCTCTCCCCAGATTGCCAGAGGGGGGGTGGAGCAATGACCGGGAGAGCAGGGGGAATTGGTGTGTGTGTGTGTGTGTGTGCGTGCACGCGCGCGTGCGTGTGTGTGCGTGTGTGTATGTGAGAGTTTTAGTGTTGTTGAGAGCGAGAGAGAGTGAAAGGTAAAGAGAGAGCCCACAGTGGATGTAGACCACACTTCCTCCCTCTTACACACACACACACACACCTACACACACACACACACACACACACACACACACACACACACACACACACACAGATCCATCTCCCCCGCCCAGTGCACTCCATCCTGAGACTGCTATACTCATTGCCCGCTCTCTCTCTCTCTCTCCCCCTCCCTCTCTCTCTCCTGACTACATTATCTTATCTGATTACTCTCTCAGCTAGACATGCTGGAGACTGCAGTGTAAAATAACATGCCTCTATGTGACTTGCGGTTGCTACATGAGATATGCCACCGCACACATCATACCACCGGTAACATCAGACCTGTCTGCCTGGCCCTCAAGCTGACAGTTTCATTGTTATTATCCATATAGAAGAAGCCAGCAGGCCCCAGACAGGCCCCAGTATCACTGCTGCAGCAGTGCTCTGTAATTACCATCTAACTCAAAGAAACCTCCGGCCCAGCTCCACCAATTCATCTCCAGATTTAATTGAGCCTCGGCCTGACTCGTGTTAATTGAGACTCTGCCTGACTCGTGTTAATTGAGACTCTGCCTGACTTGTGTTAATTGAGACTCGGCCTGACTCGTGTTAATTGAGCCTCGGCCTGACTCGTGTTAATTGAGCCTCGGCCTGACTCGTGTTAATTGAGACTCTGCCTGACTCGTGTTAATTGAGCCTCGGCCTGACTCGTGTTAATTGAGCCTCGGCCTGACTCGTGTTAATTGAGCCTCGGCCTGACTCGTGTTAATTGAGCCTCGGCCTGACTCGTGTTAATTGAGCCTTGGCCTGACTCGTGTTAATTGAGCTTTGGCCTGACTCGTGTGACTCTAAGAGCCGAACACGGGGCTGATGATGGAGTATAAAGGGCACTGTATAGCTATGATGTCTCTTCCTCCATCTTTGCAGCTGAGAGATAGCTTTCCCAGCTTGCGATCATAAAGCAGCAGTGAAACTGTAGCCTAGCCATCAGTATACAGCTCTATTAAATAATCCACAGTGTTTTCAGTGGCCTGTGGGGACGAGGCAGAGATGGTATAAACATTAGACTGCAGTTAGCCTTTATATGGCATGTGAACAGGTGTGATCTCTGCCTCTCTGCTTTCACACTATTGAAGTCATAAGAAACATCAAGCTGGGGTTTGTGCTCCGGGCTGAAAACACATTGCCCTTCAACTTTATCCAAATGATCTTCTTCTCAAAGTGATATCATAACAATTTGTGAATATTACTCCATAAATACTGCGTGTGCTGTTATACTGTACACGAACTGAAATAACCTCCTTATCCTTATAACCACCGCGTTGGCGTACTACACTATATATCTCTTGTAGTATCAAGGCAGTGTTGTAGAGTAGTACTCGAGTCCTGGAGTCTGAGTCCTGGACTCATTTTAGGACTTGTGACTCGACTTGGGACTTGTGACTTGAGCACTGATGACATGAACTTGGACGCAAACATTCATGTATTTGGACACAGAAGTTGGAGACGAAGGACTCGGACTTGTTAATTGATAAAGACTTTTTTTGGGGTAATAGGCCCTAATAATTTGGCATAAGATATTGACTAATACCGTGACATTATTCAGGCACGTGTGTTCCACCTACATGTGGATTCACACTCATGTTTAGTGGTAATATTGGGGACTCGACTCGGACTCGACTCAAACTCTTCTTTGACTCGGATTTGGACTCGGACTCAAACACTGTCTGGGGAGTTGAGAGAATCGACTCGGACTCATGTAGTAACTCGACTACAACACTGCTATGAGGCATAGTGCGTACTGAAACTACAACACTGCTATGAGGCATAGTGCGTACTGAAACTATAACACTGCTATGAGGCATAGTGCGTACTGAAACTACAACACTGCTATGAGGCATAGTGCATACTGAAACTACAACACTGCTATGAGGCATAGTGCATACTGAAACTACACTGCTATGAGGCATAGTGCATACTGAAACTACAACACTGCTATGAGGCATAGTGCATACTGAAACTACACTGCTATGAGGCATAGTGCATACTGAAACTACACTGCTATGAGGCATAGTGCATACTGAAACTACAACACTGCTATGAGGCATAGTGCATACTGAAACTACACTGCTATGAGGCATAGTGCATACTGAAACTACAACACTGCTATGAGGCATAGTGCGTACTGAAACTACAACACTGCTATGAGGCATAGTGCATACTGAAACTACAACACTGCTATGAGGCATAGTGCGTACTGAAACTACAACACTGCTATGAGGCATAGTGCATACTGAAACTACAACACTGCTATGAGGCATAGTGCATACTGAAACTACAACACTGCTATGAGGCATAGTGCATACTGAAACTACAACACTGCTATGAGGCATAGTGCATACTGAAACTACAACACTGCTATGAGGCATAGTGCGTACTGAAACTACAACACTGCTATTAGGCATAGTGCATACTGAAACTACAACACTGCTATGAGGCATAGTGCGTACTGAAACTACAACACTGCTATGAGGCATAGTGCATACTGAAACTACAACACTGCTATGAGGCATAGTGCGTACTGAAACTACAACACTGCTATGAGGCATAGTGCATACTGAAACTACAACACTGCTATGAGGCATAGTGCATACTGAAACTACAACACTGCTATGAGGCATAGTGCATACTGAAACTACAACACTGCTATGAGGCATAGTGCGTACTGAAACTACAACACTGCTATGAGGCATAGTGCATACTGAAACTACAACACTGCTATGAGGCATAGTGCATACTGAAACTATAACACTGCTATGAGGCATAGTGCATACTGAAACTACAACACTGCTATGAGGCATAGTGCATACTGAAACTACAACACTGCTATGAGGCATAGTGCATACTGAACCTACAACACTGCTATGAGGCATAGTGCGTACTGAACCTACAACACTGCTATGAGGCATAGTGCATACTGAAACTACAACACTGCTATGAGGCATAGTGCGTACTGAAACTACAACACTGCTATGAGGCATAGTGCGTACTGAAACTACAACACTGCTATGAGGCATAGTGCATACTGAAACTACAACACTGCTATGAGGCATAGTGCGTACTGAACCTACAACACTGCTATGAGGCATAGTGCATACTGAAACTATAACACTGCTATGAGGCATAGTGCATACTGAAACTACAACACTGCTATGAGGCATAGTGCATACTGAAACTACAACACTGCTATGAGGCATAGTGCATACTGAAACTACAACACTGCTATGAGGCATAGTGCGTACTGAACCTACAACACTGCTATGAGGCATAGTGCATACTGAACCTACAACACTGCTATGAGGCATAGTGCATACTGAAACTACAACACTGCTATGAGGCATAGTGCATACTGAACCTACAACACTGCTATGAGGCATAGTGCATACTGAGACTACAACACTGCTATGAGGCATAGTGCATACTGAACCTACAACACTGCTATGAGGCATAGTGCGTACTGAAACTATAACACTGCTATGAGGCATAGTGCGTACTGAAACTACAACACTGCTATGAGGCATAGTGCGTACTGAAACTACAACACTGCTATGAGGCATAGTGCGTACTGAAACTACAACACTGCTATGAGGCATAGTGCGTACTGAAACTACAACACTGCTATGAGGCATAGTGCGTACTGAAACTACAACACTGCTATGAGGCATAGTGCGTACTGAAACTACAACACTGCTATGAGGCATAGTGCGTACTGAAACTACAACACTGCTATGAGGCATAGTGCATACTGAAACTACAACACTGCTATGAGGCATAGTGCGTACTGAAACTACAACACTGCTATGAGGCATAGTGCATACTGAAACTACAACACTGCTATGAGGCATAGTGCATACTGAAACTACAACACTGCTATGAGGCATAGTGCATACTGAACCTACAACACTGCTATGAGGCATAGTGCATACTGAAACTATAACACTGCTATGAGGCATAGTGCATACTGAAACTACAACACTGCTATGAGGCATAGTGCATACTGAAACTACAACGACTGCTATGAGGCATAGTGCATACTGAACCTACAACACTGCTATGAGGCATAGTGCATACTGAAACTACAACACTGCTATGAGGCATAGTGCATACTGAAACTATAACACTGCTATGAGGCATAGTGCATACTGAAACTACAACACTGCTATGAGGCATAGTGCATACTGAAACTACAACACTGCTATGAGGCATAGTGCATACTGAAACTACACTGCTATGAGGCATAGTGCGTACTGAAACTACAACACTGCTATGAGGCATAGTGCATACTGAAACTACAACACTGCTATGAGGCATAGTGCATACTGAAACTACAACACTGCTATGAGGCATAGTGCATACTGAAACTACAACACTGCTATGAGGCATAGTGCATACTGAAACTACAACACTGCTATGAGGCATAGTGCATACTGAAACTACAACACTGCTATGAGGCATAGTGCATACTGAAACTACAACACTGCTATGAGGCATAGTGCATACTGAAACTACAACACTGCTATGAGGCATAGTGCGTACTGAAACTACAACACTGCTATGAGGCATAGTGCATACTGAAACTACAACACTGCTATGAGGCATAGTGCATACTGAAACTACAACACTGCTATGAGGCATAGTGCATACTGAAACTACAACACTGCTATGAGGCATAGTGCATACTGAAACTACAACACTGCTATGAGGCATAGTGCATACTGAAACTACAACACTGCTATGAGGCATAGTGCATACTGAAACTACAACACTGCTATGAGGCATAGTGCATATACTGAAACTATAACACTGCTATGAGGCATAGTGCGTACTGAAACTACAACACTGCTATGAGGCAAAGTGCGTAGGCTACTGAAACTACAACACTGCTATGAGGCATAGTGCGTAGGCTACTGAAACTACAACACTGCTATGAGGCATAGTGCGTACTGAAACTACAACACTGCTATGAGGCATAGTGCATACTGAAACTACAACACTGCTATGAGGCATAGTGCGTAGGCTACTGAAACTACAACACTGTAGTTAATTAAAGTTAACCGAGTTAACTTTCATTTTGGCCACCATGTGGCACCAATCCATCATTCTCAGAAAGGGTCAGACTGGTTTGAGGGCAAAAGGATCGGAATGAAGAGGAGTAGTGTAGGAGGATGGACACAAAGACATACATAACAGAAACACACACACACACACACACACACACAGACACACACACGTGCACACGCACGCACACACACACACACACACA
>NC_139625.1:30148484-30303116 GCF_964638095.1 Poromitra crassiceps | reverse complement strand
ATGTGTGTGTGCATGAATATGTATTTCAGATTGTAGAGTGTGGTTCTGGCCCCTGGCCATTCAACCTTTACTCATTGTGAATAGAATCTCCTCAACACACTCCAATCTGCCCACTCTCCCTTCTACTATCACATCCCCAACACCTTACTGGCATCAAGTGGCAGCAAGAGGTACTGCATCCACCTGATGCATGGCCGTCAGCGGGGGAGATGGAGAACTGTTTACAAGTGGCATTTGCCCCTAATTAAAAGCAGCACTTGTTGGAGCACTTGGTCTGCAGAAGGACTAGCATCCACAGTCACGCAGGCGGGGCCACTGATCCTCCGGTAAGCCTCCTCCACTCTGCACACGCACACAGACAGACAGACAGACAGACAGACAGACAGACAGACAGACAGACAGACAGACAGACAGACAGACAGACAGACACACACACACACACACACACACACACACACACACACACACACACACACACACACACACACACACACACACACACACACACACAAATATGTCAAGAACAACACCTAACTAACACGACTGAAGACAACACTGATAACACCTATAGGGATGCACTGATTGAAAAATTCTGGGCCGATACAAATACCGATGTTTAAAATAACAATTTGGCCGATAGCTGATAATACGATAATACGATAATACCGATATACGGCCGATATATCGGTGCATCCCTAATAAAAATACAGCATAAGACACACTTATACAATCTGTAACTGAAAGCATTTCAACAGGTCACTGTTTCAGTAGTGGACAGTGATGAAAGACAAGACAACTGAGATCCATCTGAGAAACAACACAGATGTTTCAGTAGTGGACAGTGATATAAGACAAGACAACTGAGATACATCTGAGAAACAACACAGATGGCTCAGAGCGCAGCCATTTCCTGACACAAATGGACAACGGTCCTTGTGTAGGAAGCCTCACAGTGATTGACCAAGTCTGCAGAATCTCTCACTCTCTCTGTGGCGGCCATCTCCCTCCATCTTCTACCTCCGCTGGCCCAACATCTGGCCGTTCCGTGCGGAGAGGCCATTATGTCAGGGACGAGGATGAATGAAAGTAGCCATCGACCTGTCTGCGGAGCGACTGGCTGGCCTGGCCCGGTGCTGCCTGTGAGTTTAGACCAGCTTAATGGAGCACAACAGCTCAGCAACTAATCACCTGTTCTTGCTCATCAGCCGCTCCCCCCGCGGGACCGTAATTGATTGTTAAGTGTTTGATGGGTCAGACAGAGACCGAGCTGAACTGACTCAATGAATCCCACAGTACAGTTTGTACCCCCATCTGTGCTTCCATGTTTTTGCACACAGAAAGGACTGCTTCCATTACAGGCTGCAAAACATTTGTCCACACGTCACATAGGTAAGAGTGTTGATAAGAGTTTTTTTTTAATATATTGTATTGCTGTTTATTTATCGTTATTTGTCTATTACCCATACTAAGTAACACGGTACTGTTATACTGCACTTACATCAGATAATAGACTTACCATGCAACCACTAGAAGGATAATTGTATGAGCTGAAAGCTCATTTATTAGAATGTACATGTGCTATACAGAAGTAGTTTGCCCTATGTGTTTTATGTGTGTATCTACACATAATTAGGCAACACTGGAGAAAATTCAACAAGTTATTTCGACTCATGTTCTGTTTTATTTTTTACCATGTGGGCAGCGCAGTGCGTGGTCAAGACACGGCTCTTTAGGCTCAGTCAGTCAGTCAGTCATAATGTCACAGAAAAGATGCTGTGAACCACAGACTGCACGTTGAACCCATCAATGATACAGTTTAACTCCCGCTGTCCATTTTTACAGTAACAACTAACGTTACCTACATGATGCAGAGTAGCAGTGATCCATGCAGACTTACAGTGAAGAAGTGGGCTACTTTAAAGGGGAGGGAAAAAAGAGCGAGTGACTGATTATAGCTGTCATCTCCCTTCAAGTAAGTTTTTTTTTCTTTTTCCCCACAATATTTTATTTTACAGTTTTTTTTAACACAAAGAACAACATTGAACATGCTGAGACAGGAAAAAACAAAAAGCAGGAGAAAAAAAGGCATACCCATTAGAGATGCGCTGGCTGCAGTTATAACCGCGCTGACCGTGGATATCCGCGGATCATAAAAATAAACATTCTGATTAATAGCGGATGGGTTGCGGGCGGGTGAAATGATGTATCATTAATGAGGAACATTAATATAATTACGTTGTCTAGTCTATGTATGAACGTATTTTAAGCTTTATTTTTCGCTTTTATGTTAGCCGCCTATATAGTTAGAAAGCAAGGACCCAAAGAACTAGCAGTGCAGAGCCGTGTAGATAGAAGAGTCCCCACATCTCCATTCACTCCAATGGACCAGTTTTTTACTCTCAAGAGTTCCAGGAAGTAAGGTCCTGGATTAAGCAGCACTGTCGAGTTGCAGCAAAATAGACAGTTTGTGTTGTACTCTGAAAGGGTTTTCCCCACCTTGAATCAAATTGTACATTATCAGCTTTATTTTAGCATGCAAAAGTAGCGCGAGACCCATTCCTGGCTGTTCATTGGCTAATGAGTCTCGCATTTTGGTCCTCCGCTGATGCCACTCTCTCTCTAGAGGACACTATAGCAGTGTAAACAAATAGCCATGTCAACGTTCGATGGGGATATGCCTGCCAATGATGTCACCAGAACGACAAACGTCAAACAGGAGTTTCCACTGAATAGTTGGAAGAGAAGACCTGCTCATATTATTTTCCCATACAGGTCAATCCAGTCTTGATCTGAATTTAAAGCTATAGCATTAGCCTAGTATGCTACATGGGCAAGTGCTGGACTGGATTATAATACAGCATGGAAGTTTATTTGGAGTCGACTGCAGCGATCGCACCGACGGCAGCAGAAACAGTAAGTTAATCTACCCAAATCACTCATTTATAGCGTTGTGAAATTTCAGGTGCACGGCGGGCGCGGATCTATAAATAGTACAAAATAATTTGCGCGGATTTATGGCGGCCGGATGGTTCATGCATACACGCAGATTAGGGTGGCATAAAAACTCATCCACGCATCTCTAGTCCATAAGCAATCAGCCAGACGAGTCACCCGTCACCCTTAACCTCGTCTACCGTAAGTAGGCCAGGAACGGGTCCCAGATAGTTGAGAATTTGTTAAGTGAGTTGGTCCTCAGAAACCTGAGTCTCTCCATACATATAACTGAGACCATGTCCGTCAGCAGAGCTGAAAAGGTGGGGAGGGGGACTTCCACTCCCTCAGACTGAAGGCTCTTTCACACACAGATCACGCAAAATTGTAGTTCGGGAAGTCCGCAAAGCCTGGCAGCCTTGCCACAGAAATTGCTTTCACACAGAGCCAAGCAGCACGGCCACATTCCCGTGCTGCTGTGTACTTTCAGGTGAAATCCCCTGCTCCCGGATTGAAAGGCGAGCGGAGGGATTTCCTGCTCCTTCTAGCCCAAATGAATATTTTCATAGGTTAGTGTAGCCTGGCTACTGTATGATGAACAAATTCATTCAACAACAATACTTCCCTCCTTCTCCTAGTCCGCTGAGCTGGGAGGATAGGTGCACTCGCATGGTGGGCGTACTCGCCAAAACGGGCTCCGCCGCGGAGTGCATCTGCCGATTTTCTGGCAGCGAAGTGTTGCATGAATTGCATTCAAGGAAAGCCAACTTTATTTATACAACACATTTCATAGAAGTAAATTCACCTACTAAGCAGATCGATATGGTGTCACCTTGTATTCAACAACCAAACAGTAGGGAATGCACAAGTGGCTTAGCTAGACAGATTGCCATTCTGGAGCTGGTTTCCAGAGGGAATATCGTCAGACCAACTCGCCACAGACAGCTATATAACCTACTACACAGGCACGGAGCATTCCTCCTGGCGCATGATTGTATAGGCTACTTTTTTTTACTTTCACTGTCCTTGCTGCATGAGGTGATTTCTCCTGTAATTTTTTATGAAACATTCACACTGTTCCGCCTTGCTGCTCCGACGCTTTCAGGTGGAGGCGGGTTGTCCGCTAATACAGCGCTGTGACAACCTTTGGTCCCGGGACAAAAGGCGTACAAGAATTATCCACCAACGCGCGTTCATGACTTTCACATCGGAGGCGCGAATCCTATTTTCCGTCCATTTTTCGGCTTTCAAGGCCGGTGTGAAAGAGCCTTGAGTCTCTTGGCGACAGTAGTCCCCTGCGTCAGAGACTGTTGCACAGCCGTAGGGAAGAGCAGAGAGGATTCCGAGCAGCCGAAGATAGCGAGTTCCACCTCTGGCTGAAGCGTTATTTTATAGGCCTTAGAGTACCAGTCAAATATTTTGGCCCAGAATCCGGATAGTGAAGGGCAAAACCAAAAAGCATGGGACAGTGTGTGCCCTCGGACACCTGTCACCTATCACATAGCGGTGAGACAGAGGGGAAGATCCTGTGCAATTTATGCTTTAGAATAATGAAGACGGTGCATGACTTTAAACTGAATCAGCTGGTGTCTGCTGTTAACTGAGCAGAGTTGGACCACAGGCAGACTCCTGTCCCATATAATTTCAGATAAATCAATACCAAGTTCCTCCTGCCACGCCTCTCTAATCCTCTCAGTGGGGGCCCTGACGCAGCCATCAAACAGACACACAAATCTAGAAATAAGATGCCTGGAGTGAGGGGGGCTTAACAACAAAAATTTGGGAGACCTTCAAAGCTATGAATCTTGGATCCAACATAATCTCTGATTTGCAGGTATCTGAGCCTCTCCCCTCAAGTAAGTGACTGTGACTTCTGCATTTTCAGTGTGGAAACTGGGCTTTGTCATCATTGAAATAGATCACAAAGGATGGGGTTTACCAATTCTTAGGGACTACTACTATGCAGCACAGATGAGAGCCATGATATGTTGGTGTAACCCCTCATACTCAGCTCAATGGAAAAGCATTGAGGAGAAGATATCTTCCATTCCCCTACAGGCAATCCTGGCAGATAATCTACAAAGCAATATGGTAAACGCAATTGACAACCCATGGGTAAGACTCACTCTTAAAGTGTGGAAAACTGATAAAAGAATATAAACTAGAGAAAGGTATTATTATTCTCAAATGGTGTGCATATGATTCTGACTTTACTCCGAACAAATTTGATTCCAGATTTAAAGATTGGGCCGATAAAGGAATAACAGCAATGTGTGGGGTAATGGAAGAAGGATCATTTCCCAGCTTTGAACAGCTTAAAGAGAAATACTTGCTAGAAAATCAAGACTTCTATCGATATCTCCAATTGCGACATTATTTTGAAAAGAAGATAAAAAATGTAAACGAAGCAAACATAGGTATATTAGAACTTTTTAGAAAAGCATACAACTCAGATATCAGTAGTAAAACTATATCTTGCATATATAGGTCCTTGTTAAGTCTGAAAGGACATTCTACCTCATATATAAGAGAAAATGGGAAAATGAAGGAGGAATGGCTATATCTGAGGAAGAATGGACAACAATGTGGGGATATCAATGGAAGTCTACTAGATCACAAATATGGAGGGAATTCACATGGAAATGCATCATTAGATATTTTATTACACCATCTCAGAAAGCTCACTATGATAATAACTCATCTTCTCGCTGGAGAAACTGTGGAAGTCAAATAGCACATCACTATCATGTCTTTTGGGACTGCCCCGTTATCAGGGGTTATTGGAAACAGATTCACAAAGCTATACAGGATGTTTTCGAATGTGTAATACCCCTAGATAGTAAAACAATGTATTTTGGTATATCGGAAGACTGGTTGAAAGAAGACAGATATTTGATTAATATATTGCTGGTAGCTGGTAAAAAAGCTCTCACCAGGAAGTGGTTATCACAGGAAAGCCCTAAAGTGAAAGAATGGATGAATATTACGATGGATATATATAAGATGGAAAGACTAACTGCTGTTATCAATCATAAAGTAGAACAATTTACCTCAAGATGGGAATGCTGGGTTCAATATATAACACCCATTAGGCCAGATTTTATCTTTTTGGATCCAAGATGAATGTATAGTGAAAAGTCGACTCCCTGTTTTGTTTGTTTGTTTTTAGTTTTTGTTTGTTTGTTTTGTTGCTGCTGTTGCGGCTGTTGTGGTTTTGTCTTTTCTTTTCTTTCTCTAAAAAAAAACCCCTATGGCAGTACATATCTACAATGTATACAATGCAAGTATGTATTGATAATAATCTGTCAATAAAAAGTAAAAAATAAATAAAAAATAGATCACAAGATTGTGAACTTAATGCAGCTTACTGCTCGATCTCGTCCCTTTGAAAAACACAGTTCCGTCAAGAATGATAAGTGACTGAGGCTAGGGCTGACGGATGGCTCCCCGGCTGGTATCTCATGGACCCCTTACGTGGGATCCCATCCTATACACGTCTCTTGTGAACACATGGACACTTTGCTGGTAGCACATGTATGTTTGTTTTTGTTTATTTTATTTTAATTTCCTGTGTCTGAGCCTGTTTGTCTTGTATATTGTTCTATAAAAAATTTGGGGGGGGGGGGGGGGGGGGGTTGGAACAAAAAAAAACACAGTTCCGATCCACTTCGGTCAAGTTGAAAATATATTGACAGATTCGCACTTCCTGGATCAATAGCTCATAAGCGAAGCGTTTGTAATGCACAAACGACGCCTCTTTCCCATCTTAGTAAGGTACACCAGGAGCTACAACCTCAGCTTCACCTAAACGTCCTCCGAGCTGGACAAATAACATTGGTCTCTACAGTATGTGCAGCCTGCTGTGTGGCCAGTGCTTAGGGACCGTCTACAAAGTGCAACACATAATTTCTTTTTAGGGAGACTGTACATTCTAAGTTACATATTGTTTTATTGAAAATATGATTGTCTGATGACTATCAATGTGGACTGTACTCTACCTTGCAATAAAAATACTTAAATATATACAAAGTGCAACACAGACTACTCAAATATTCCATAACTTCACTGTCGTGCAGCCGGCTGGGCGGCAAGTGCTTAGGGACCATCTACAAAGTGCAACACGGACTACACAAATAACCCATAACTTCACAGTATGGCTTCACCAAATTTACATCACACATCAATGGCCTCCTGCTGGTACAGCACTAAGTTTGGAAAAATATGATTTTGCATTACTTTTTTGGGGAAGGCTGATCCGAACAATGTCCCACACACACACACACACACACACACACACACACACACACACACACACACACACACACACACACACACACACACACACACACACACACACACACACACACAGTATTATACTTGAATTTTGGGGGATGTGTCCTTTATCTCACCCTGTTAAATATTTGCTTTTGTAATGACACTATACAAGAATTGCCATGATTTAGTGTCACTCCATCCGTGCCGGTACCCCATCTAGCCACATCCCAGGTAAGCCTGCCCCCGTGGTTGCTACGCAATGCACGTGGTCCTGGGCTGAATTTGCCCTTGTTTTCTTCAAACAAATTAAACGAATGAATTCCACTATACGAGGGATCAGCCAAGCAGCATTTTGGTAAACAAAATGCATCACTGGGTGGCAACGGCAATGGAACCCTATGGATCGTGAGCTTTGGGAGGCTTTAGTGTCTGACTCTAGACGGCTGACTGTGTTTAGATTTAAAAAACTGACAGTTCACACAACTTTAACACGACATGCATATATTATACTGTACATCAAACTCTTGAGCTACTTCTGTTCTCACTCAGAAAAATATAAGCGATGTGATGTATAGTTTTTAAGATATTAATGTTTGCTTGGCACAACTCATACTAATAACTGCCGCAGGGTTCCGCATTTCTGGGTGGCAGGTGACATCACGCTGATTCGTCCTATACAGTTTCATCAGTTTCTGGAAGTTTTCTCCCAACAAGCCAGAATGTGGCAGATAACTTATTGTATCAAGAAGATGACAATTCTTGATTTTCATTGGAAACTAATAAAAGTAATTTATTAAGATGAATTACTCCATATTACTTGCTAAGAGGGGTATTTTTGCAGTAGGAGTTTGTGTGCCTGTACTCATGTGCATGGTGTATATATTATGAGACTATCTTACTTGAGTCTGAAAAGCTGGTTGTGGTCTAGATGTTTCTCCTCCTCAGTGGTGCCTTGGCCTCTGCCCTTCAGCCTACTCCTGCGCTCCTCAGGGTCCAGGGTGAGCAGGAGCACCAGGCTGGGCTGGAGCAGGTCTCTGGGCCAGCAGTACACCTCCGAACCCTCTGATGGAAGGCTACAGACTGGACCGCTCACTGCTGTGGCAATGGCATAGGCTGCTGTGCTGTGCCAGTACCTGGGGACAGATAATGAATGGCTTGGGTGGATGAGTGGGTAGACGAATGGCTGGATGACTAGACTCTTAGATAGAGAAATTAAACATTGAATGTTGTTTTATTATATGGTATCCTCATCCCTTCTGTCCTCAACAACTTCTTAAAAGTTCACAAAGTGGGCAAACTTGCTCCGACAACAATGGGTTCCACCTCTGACATCTCAGCTGTCTTTACCTGTCAACGATGACAGGTGTCTGCATGGCCTCCTGGCCTATTTGCTCTGCTGTGATGTAGTTCCCCAGAGCGTAGAAGGCCCTGCGGATGAGGGGCGGCTCCTGATCAAAGCGGGCCCTCCAGGGGGACAGGCACTGGGGAGGGGACCGCAGCAGAGCGGCCCCCAGAGTGTCCCTCAGAGACTCGGTCAGAGTGGTCTTACCTGTGATGGAAAGAGTCACCTCACAAACAAAGAAGAGGGACAAAGAGAAGCTGTCACACTAAAGCCTCACAGCTCACAGCTCATAAGCTCAAGTTTTCACTGCAAAACATGCTAGATTAATGAATTTATTTATCTATTTTTATGCCTGTGGCTTCCATAAAAAAGAGGGGCTTCATTTGACTGAGGTAAAACTCTCATACTTGCATAAGTTTGAATATTCTTAAAGGGCCACTTTGCCGATTGCAAATGAACAATGTTTAACTTCCTCCCTCTTGCCTGGACCGAGAGCTTTCCGTTCATTCACAGAACTTCCTGGTCCAAATGATGTCATAATGATGTCATCTGGAGCAGTTTTGCCATGGTGTCACATACTGTCACTATCATTATCTTTATCATTACTGCTCTCTCTACCGTCATCCGCAAGTACTTCTTGCGCCAAATGTACAGGAAGTACTGTGAATGAATGGGGAACTCTCGGTAGATGGAGTGAAGTTAAACATTGTTCATTTGCATAATGCTACTGATTTATGTAATGATACAAAGCTGGTTGGAAAATTGGCAAAGTGGCCCTTTAAGATTTGTATTACACGAGCAAACTACTCGATAAATCATCCTCACAGTGACGTAACTTTTCTGAGGTCATGATACACGATATTCCATTAGGCAAAGCTCATTGGCCGATAATGGCTTTAGCAGAGAAAGCAGTTGGCCATCACTTCAGGGAGGCATCTATACATCAAACTGATCACATGTTCATTTATGAAGTAACGGCATTAACCTGTGGCATCCAGTCCTTCTATGACAATAACGGGGAAGTCTGGTTTATGTCTGGCCTCCGGTCTCTGGCTCGCCAGGCCCAGCACGGCTTTCGACTCTGGGATGATGTCACCACACTGCAGAGCAGACACTTTGTCACTTTGCTGCTGGCAGGGAGCACAGGAGCAGGGGGGAGGGGGGAGGGGGCATGGGGGCGCACGCACGCACGTGCGCGCGCACACGCACACACACACTACCCTGGGCC
This sequence comes from Poromitra crassiceps, assembly GCF_964638095.1. NCBI lineage: Eukaryota > Metazoa > Chordata > Actinopteri > Beryciformes > Melamphaidae > Poromitra > Poromitra crassiceps. Next base: position 30,293,340 of record NC_139625.1, on the reverse strand, counting down.
CTCTGGCAATGATAGATAAATTGGAGAACCAGGTGCTTTGAGCCTACGTGCAAAGTTGTTCAGTGTTATTCCTCCCTCTACCACAAGAGTGTGCCACTTCACCAAAGATCCTGAACATCAACAATCAAACAATTCTACATGGATAAATATTTCCCTACTGCCAATCTAATCATTTGAATTACTGAAGGGATCCTACTAATTAAAAAATTATTTTATGTTCTGTATTTTTATTTAGTTTATTATTATTATTATTATTATTGTTGTTGTGGTTGTTGTTATTGTTGTTGTTGTGGTGGTGGTTGTTATTTTTGTTTTTTGTCCTTTTTGTGAGGATTATGTCATCTTATGTGTGTTATGTGTAGCCTAGTCTTTTGTGCCTGTAATAAAAATAAAAATACATGGATAGTTTGTAGGCTACAATTAATTTGGGAAACTGTTCGAACCTTCTGAAGTACTTCATAGGCCTCCTCAAAGCTGTAGAAAACATCAGAGTTGATGATGTTGAGAGTGGACGGGTGATAGTCCGGCGCCTCAGTGGGGACCACATAGTATTCCTCAGACATCTCCATCCTTCTCTCTGCATGGGACCACAGCTGCTGAGTCCACAGACCCCCCTCCCCTGACGAGTAGGAACACACCAACACGGGCGCACTCTGCATCAGGTCACTGAGAAGTCGCTCGGTCGGGACAGAACATTCAGATGTATCTTTTACGAAGTAGCCCTTGATGAGAGAGTCTTTGACATTTGGCAGAAATGAAAACATTGGCATACAATCGCACTCCGGAGACAAGCCTTTCAACAGTTTGTCTCTCAGCTCCCCGTCAAACTTAGCTCTTTGAATTCGGTCAGCGCTGCAGACAAACAGAGAGTAGCATCTCTCACCCCTCTGCACACCTGTGAACAGCCGTGGCACTTCCTCTCTCCGGTGCTTTTCTTGAATTGCAAAGTGGAGGGGTGCGGATCTTCCATGATCCAGCTCCACCGAGAAAACACGAGAGGACCACAGCCGAGGCAGCGACATGATGAGCCTGGCCATGATTACAGCTGCCTTTACTGGTGATCACTTTCCAATCTGCAGTTAACGGTGAGCCTCGAGGTTGTTGTGAAACTGAGTGGAAAACGAAAGTATCAGTGCGCTGGGCAGGGAAACGAAACTAACTAGTATAACTTTCATTTCATTGTCAGGGATTGTCTCCGTGGCCGACTGGTTAGCGTGCACGACTTTGATGCATGTGACTGAAAGCTGCATGGATTCGATTCCCCCTAAATCAACCGAAAAATAAAACTGGAGGAGCAGAAGGGGAGGCAGTGAGTGTAGAGAGGCAAAGTGAACGCCACTCCCTGCTTTTCTCCTTGTACCAGCGCTGAAAAAATATGAATGGCGGTGAACGGAGAATAATGCTGTTGATCCCGTTTGAATTGTGCCACTGCCAACGTTAATAGGCCCTTTTCACGGGGGCCATTTTGTGTCGAAAAGGCAGAAGCAAAACACTATGACGGTTTCCAAATTCCAATGGAAGTTTGTAACCCTTATTAGTGTTTTGCTTGCACATGTGTTTACCCTGCCTTTTCGACACAAAATGGCCCGCATGAGAAGGGTCTATTTTGTCAATAGAGAGGCAAAGTGACCGCCTACTTCCTGCTTCAGCACTGTACCAGAGATTTTCATCCGCCATTTATTTTCCCATAGACATTCCGTAAAATGCTTATAAAAATAGTTTTACTTGTTCAAACCAAACGGTTCAGATATATTTAGAAACAGGGGAGACCACATAACATTTCACTCGGGCCAAAACGTAAAAGAATTTGCAGATTCAAAGAAAATATTTTTTCTATTTAGTTTTTTAAGTTTTGGTCCGAGTGAAATGTTCTATGCTCTCTCCCGATTTTAAATATAACTGAACCGTTTGGTTTGACGAAGTAAAGCTATTTTTATAAGCATTTTATGAAATGTCTATGGGAAAATAAATGGCGGATGAAAATCTCTGGTACAGTAGGCCTACTGAAGCAGGAAGTAGGCGGTCACTTTGCCTCTCTATTTAAAACATAACTTTGCATGTCAAGAAAGCCGCAGTTTGTTGCCAAACTGTTACACTATAAGTTATAAGTTTGATGTATAATATATGCATGTCGTGCTAAAGTTGTGTGAACTGTCGCAGTTTTTAAAATGTAAACAGAGTTAGTCGGCTAGAGTCAGACACTCACGCCTCGCGCCACTTGGGCTCCATAGGGTTCCATTGCCGTTGCCACCCAGTGACGCGGTTTGTTTACCAAAATGCTGCTCGGCTGATCCCTCGTATTGGCTGAAAATGCTATTGTTTACACAGCGGGATGAGGAGTGGTGGAATTCCATACCATAACACCTGCCATACTCAAACAAGTTTATTATGACCTGAGAAGAACAAACAGCTTGCCTTGCACACAGTTCCAGCACCACTCACATTGTTGCTATAAATAGTTGGACATTGGAGCCTGCAGTGTGTGAGCTGTTTGGTCTTTTCATGTTTTGTTCACTTTCGCTTCAGCACTCTTCGATTTGGATGTGCATGCATTACTCCTATCTTTATTATGACCTTATCTCCATATTCCTCACGCCATCACCCTGCTTAATAAGGGGGTTAGATAGGCGGGAATCTGCGGGTAGCCTATTTAATGACTTGATAAGCTGAATCGGGGGGGGGGGGGGTAGTCTATTTAATGGAAATGAGGTGGATAGGTTGGACTTGCTTGTTTCTACAAAATCCAGTTGGATTTAATGCTGTCCTTCTCTTTTATATTCTGTATTTTATGTCTGGTTTTAGGACTCTATATTGCTGCAGATTCAAGTCTGTATGTGCCCATGTGTCTTTTATCTTTTTTTTTGTATCTTCTGATTTTTTGTACGTTGGCACTTGTTGCACATTACAACGAATCTGTGTGAAAGCAGGTAATACATGAACTTGAACTTGAACACGAAAGTGAAAGTGATGCTCAGTTTCGGTTTCCTTGTTGGTAAATAGAAACTTTAGACATCAGCTGGCATTCATTTAATCTGAGCAGTGTCAGCATCTCTGCCTCAGCCCAGACACAGCAGCAGTCTATTTAAGAAGCGTGGCCATCCACAGAGCAGGGCAGAACAGGTGTGAAGAGCCACGTCAAGATGTTTTTCTCCTCTGCATCTCTGAAGCTGCTTCTGCGGCTCTGCATCAGCACTGTCCACTGCATCTTTTCAAGCGTCTTTTCCAAAGTGCCGTACTGGACAGCAGGTGCCGGTGTTGCTGTCTGTTTTGGAGGGACAACTGCACCTGCTAACACTAAACTGGATCAAAAGAAAGAAGCCCAACCGTCAACGACTCCAACAAGTGTTAATTATCATTTCACACGCAAGTGTAATTATAAATGTGGGTTTTGTTTCCACACTGCAAAAACGTCCTTTGTCCTGCCCCTTGAAGAAGCCAAGAAGGGTCTCAAACTTCTGAAGGAATCAGGTAAAGGTATATCAGATTACAGTTGTGTCATTTGGTGTCGTGTCCAACTCCTGCATGCTCATCAATTTATTGTATCCATTAGGTCTTGAAAAGATCAACTTCTCTGGAGGAGAGCCTTTCTTGCATGGAGACTTTCTGGGGAAATTAGTCCAATACTGCAAAGAGGATCTGCAGCTCCAAAGTGTCAGTATCGTCAGCAATGGCAGTATGATCAGAAAAAAGTGGTTCCAGAAATATGGTAAGATTTCTCACCCTCAGTTACCTTTAAAATGCACCACCATGTTACAAAGGTCTATTTTCTAAGATACGTGTATTATTTGCATGTATTATTGCATGTATTATTTGTATTATTGGTATGGACAGAATCTTTCTCTATACCTATTTTACGTGGTGGCAGTGGACCCATACAGTAAATTCAATGAATTCATTAATGAAATGTAATTAATAAAAATTTTATAAAATTGGAAAATGAAATGCTCTTTTTTCACTTTTACTTGTTAAATGTGCCTATTTTCAATGTAATCCAATGAGCGCAGTCCTCAAGGTGCAAAACACTAATGAGCATAATTGCTCAAACAGTTTTGGGAAAATGGAGTATAATTTCACAAAATGTGTGTAAGCATGCCAGAATGCCAAGAATGCATTATGTTACAGTAAGAAGGATCTCCAAATTCATGCACTCTCCCTGCCTCCCTCCCTCTCTGTCTCTCTCTCTCTCTCTCCATTCCATCTTTCTCAGGTGAGTACCTGGACATCTTGGCCATTTCCTGTGACAGCTTTGATGAAGCAACCAACCAGCTGATCGGCAGGGCTCAGGGCACAAAGAGCCACCTGGACAACCTCTACAAGGTCCGCGACTGGTGCCAGATGTATAAAGTGGCGTTCAAGATCAACTCTGTTATCAACACCTTCAACGCTGATGAAGACATGTGGGAGGACATCGCCAAGCTTAACCCTGTCCGCTGGAAGGTAGAGAGCGAGAGAGCAAATGTGTGCACGTTAGAGCCCGTGTGTGTGTGTGTGTGTGGTGTGTGTGTGTGTGTGTGTGTGGACTCACCCTCTCTGTTTCTGTCCTTCCTGTGTTCAGGTGTTCCAGTGCCTGTTGATTGATGGGGAAAATGCAGGGGAGAGTGCCCTGAGGGAGGCAGAGAGGTTTGTCATCAGTGAGCAACAGTTTCAGGACTTTCTGCAGAGACATAGCAGTATCAGCTGCCTCGTACCCGAGTCCAATGAAAAGGTATGCGACTCAGTGGAAGTCACAAAGCTGCAATTGTTTGAGATCCCAGAGTGGGATGAATCTAACTGTGCACAGAGCTAACTACTAACTACATGCACAGAGCAACTCAGCTATTGGCCATACTCTGGTTAACACCTTAAAACTGTTTAGGCACAAATTAACAGAATATCCAGCCCAGTCTCACAGGAAATTGTGTAATAGCAACGTTTGTCCACAGTGCAAAACGTTGTAGTTTCACAATAATGGCTCTAAAATGGTTTGATTGTGAGAGCAACATTGGTATTACAGACAATTTGCTGTGAGATGTCGTGTAAAAAAATTCCGACATGTTGGTTTAAAGATCAGGCAAGAATCCACTATTATGTTTTAGTTCAAAGCACTCCATAAATCCTAAAGTTGGCACTGCACGCTGTGAAAACAATTAAAGTTCCGCTAGTCCAGACAATCAATTCGTTATTCCATGCTGGTTCATTGTCTGTAGACATTGCCATGCATCCTAACGACCACTAGGGGTCAGATAGACTTTGACAGGTCCACCAATTACCTAAAAAGATATTAACACATTGAATGCCAGCCATGTTTTCATTCCTGTAGGTAAGTTGTGCCAGGGGTGTTTTTGACGATTCTGGCTCATTTTAGAACAGCCGAGGATTCTTTTCTGTTAAGAATTCATGAACAGCAATCATCTAAAAATAACTAATAGAATGTGTGCTTTCTCTGTCTAAAAGAGTTAGTTTGCAGAGTTAGTAGTTATGTAGATATTAGCCGTTGAGTACAGCATGGTTTCAGCGTCTGGAAATTTATTCAGAGATAAATGGCTTTTTGTGAAACAGTCACTTTAACCATTCATTTTTGGCATCAGTAAGACCGTCAGACATTCTAAACAATAGTTTTGAACAGTAATTTCCTCCATAACAACAGGAAACACCCCTCTCATTCAAACTCCTCCCTCCGTGTGTCTTCTCCTCCTTCCTCCTGGCTGTACAGCGGGCGTGTCAGAAGCGCTTTTGCTGCTGCCTGCCTGTGTGCCTGCCTGCCTGCTTGCCTGCGTGCGGACGCTCCTTGTGCGAGTCAAGATGGGCCGGGGAATGCGTGGGCGATGGGCAGATGTTGATTCTGGCCTTTCTGAGGTGTTTCAAAGTGTGTTTCACCTATGATCTATTTTGCAAATCGCTCTCCGCTCTCTGTGTGCTGCTGCCGGTGCGCGGCCGCTCTCAGGCAAGACAAGTCTTGAATGGATTACTGTAAAATCGCCACGCCATTTCCTTGAACGGCTTGCTACCGCGGTGTGTGTGTGTGTGTGTGTGTGTGTGTGTGTGTGTGTGTGTGTGTGTGTGTGTGTGTGTGTGTGTGTGTGTGTGTGTGTGTGTGTGTGTGTTCGCGCGTTGCTGCGCGGCTCTGGGGGGAAGGGATCTCTGTCCGTTCTGTGTGTGTGTCTCGGGCTTCTGACTGTAAAATCGCCATCGAAGAGGCGGCTGCTTTTGGTCCCGTGGCTTTTGGGTCCCATGGCTGTGGCTTCTCTCGGTCTCTGTCGCCACTTAGTGGTCGGTAAAATAGATTACACACATGCTCTTGCTCCAAATAGTTATCTCAAAGATGTAAAAGGGGTTGATTGATGTCCCACCGTCAAAAAAAAAAAATCTTTATGTAAGACGAGTTAGTCCGTCCTTGGCACTTAAGCGCTGGATTATGTAAGACGAGTTAGGTCGTCTATGGCACTTAATGTGTTAAAAGACAGTATACCAATAGCAGGGTGTCATAGAGGAGAAAGAAGAAAGAACATGTTTTTTATGTACCCATAACACTCTGTGCATCTGAGTTTGTGCAGACAGTGACAATACAAATTTAAAGGAGTCATTATTAATGTCTACACGCCACAGTCCCCTCACCTGTTTTTTCATGTCTCAAACCAAAACCAGGTTTCTTGAGAAATCAGAGTGAGAAGGGAATTCTCTGTGCATGTAAATGCAGGCTAAAGTGTCACTTGAAGGGAATATTAGTGTGATGGAATCAGAAACCAGGTTCCAGACAAAATAGATAGAAGTTTATGGTCTTGGTTTGTCTTTTCAGATGAGGGACTCCTACCTCATCCTGGATGAATATGTAAGTACTTTATATTGTTTATGAATTGTACACACTCCTCATTACAGGACCATTACTTTTTTACATAGACCTACCTGAGTCATATTATATTATCATTTGACTGTCAGAAAGTTTGCTTTTGACAGTTGTTGTTTGAAGTATAGTAGGACACATACTTTCCTCCAGGACTGCAGCAGTTAAAAAACATCAATGATGACTGCTGAAGAGCAGAAGTTGCTTGTTTGAATTCCCTAGCTTTTCACGCTTTGGCTGAGGAAAAAGAAAATTTCAGCTAAAATATTTTATGCCATTAATTACGCATCTTTTTTCATTGAAATAGGATATGTTTGGCGGGCTGACTCATATTTACATTTAAAGTTATGGGATCTAAAACACAGGAAACTCACCACATTCAAGGCGCTTTGAAATGCAGAACTCCTCAGACACCCAACCATAACTGTTTTGTTCTGTTCCAGATGCGCTTCCTGGACTGCCGAGAGGGAAGGAAGGACCCGTCCAAGTCCATCCTGGATGTTGGTGTGAAGGAGGCCATTCGTTTCAGTGGCTTTGATGAGAAGATGTTTCTAAAGAGAGGAGGGAAATATGTGTGGAGTAAAGCTGACATGAAGTTAGAGTGGTGAAATTCTGCTGCTCTGAGTTTTCAACTTTAAACTCAGCAAAGGTGAGCAGTAAGCACAAGCAATTGCTTGTGTTTACTGCTCACCTTTGCCAAGTTCTTGCTATTTTGCACAGATTCTTTGTATTGATGCATAGCGTTTATGTTTCTGTTCCCTTCAGCTTAGAATTTTGACCAATATCTGTTTGGGGGGGAAGGGGGGGGGGGGGGGGGGGGGTAAAACATTATGTTCGATGCGAAATCAGAACTTTTGCACTTTCCTGTTTTTATCATAGATAAGACTTATTTTCCCCACACAATATATTTTTTGCACAATATAACTTGTACACATCTGTATATATAAGAAAGACAAGGTCACATTAATGTAGCTTGAGATAGAATATAATTTAATAAAAATATTTGAGAAATAAACTCTTTAAAAGTGTCCAAGTTTTGAATATAGGCCTTCAAAGAATCTCATCCATGCTTTGCAAACGTACATATAGCCACGTCTGCACAGATCCTCAGAGGACATAGACATGAAAAGCTCTTTGTAGGATGAGGATCTATGAGAAATCCAGGCCAGAATTCAACCAGTCTCTCTGATTCATGTTATGTATTTGAGGAATTGAAAAATATACCGTAATACACCACTCTATACTGTCATGATCCAAGTCACTTTCTTCCATCATGGCCCTATATTCCTCCACTCCATAAACAGTGATAAACAGTCGATAACTGTATGGATGGAGAGAGAGAGAGAGAAAACATTATCCACCAATCTGGTTAAACAATCACTATTCTATTCTTTTACTATGTTGTTTGAACCAAGTGAACCAAGTGGGCGACAATGAAAATCAATAATCAATAATAACCTATAAATGACAAAACCTCAACATTTCCAGTTTCTTTTAGTGTAAAGAATTACAGGTACAACCCGTTGGTTATCGCAGCTACCATCAAGCACATTATCTCTGTACTGTGCATTACAATCAGGGGTGTCGTGGAGGGTAAACGCAAGTAAACGCAATTTACCCACCCCTTTGCAATGAGGCAGATCGTTTACTCACATATTTTCAGACCAACTGTATCAATCAATGAGGGCAAACAAGGTGGGTAAACTACTCACCTTGGATAGTTTACCCACCTCTGTATTTATCACTACACCCCTGATTACAATTGATGGCAACTGTGCAATTCTCTATAGTCAAGCAAAGGTAATGAAAATAGCTGACCATTTAGTGAGTAATACAGATAACATGAATAGGCGACTTAATATTTAACTTGCTCCTGAAACCTGCTACCTCTTAGCCTTCACAAGTGCATCACATTGGATTGAAGGACTTCTCAGTGTAATTTTCATACTTTGCAAAGTCATCCTTTGGGCCGGATTGGACCCTATGGGGGGCGGATCTGGCCCCCGGGCCGCATGTTTGACACCCCTATTTAGGGGGTCCTATCTGAGAGGATATCTGTCTCTACTGTAGGTGGAGAGGGTGAAACATCTGCTCAGAAGAGTAATTTTTCTAACATTCCCTCATACTTCATAGTGAATGAAATAGCCTAATTGTGAAATTAGCACACAAAAAATGCTGAGGTCTAATTGGAACCTGCTAAAGGACCCATGGTCCGTGGAGCTTCCCAGAGCAATACTTTGACAATATTGTCAAAGTGCATAATAGTATTAGTCCGCTGTGATAGTATATCAGCTGTTTTTTTTAAGGGCAGTAACAGCGTTTGAACAGCAGGAGGCGCTCCCGTGTGTGAAATGGGGAGAGTGCTGCGCAGCGCTCTCCTCCAGTCCGACTCCGCACGCAGCGCAGGAGCCGAGACAGACAGGAACGCTCTCTCACGGACAAATGGCGTCCCTCCAGTGCGAAGCAGCTGATTCCCCGCTGAGCAAAGCAGCAGGATCGGTGTAGAGGTAAACACACCACCCCCGGATCTTTTGCAACACGATAGCCAATTGCTTTATGCAGGCTTTCTACAGGCTGACGGCTGGACGTTGCGCACTCAACAGCAACCGAGACTAGACCGCTGTTCCTGTGTACAAACAACCCTGCTGCCAAGTCAGGAAGAGGCGAGGCTGTCAGCTGCATCAGACGTCCCATTGTTTTTCTTATTTACCTATGGTCTTTTTTATTTCATTTTTTCGTGTTGAGGCGGTGGCGTTTCACCAGGCCTTGATCTGAGGCGACAGTAGCAGGTCAAATGTTTCCACTCCGACGTTGGAGGGACACATAATCAACATGGGCATCACCCTATCTGAGATCTGACTGGCTGGCCTCCTCTTCGTTAATCCAATTCAGGAGATCATCTTTTCAGTCCTTCCTGAGGTTACCCAGCCACCCGATCAACACGGCGCTATCTCAGAAAGCCAGGTAAGCGTTGCTGCTTAGCCTTTGTTTCATTCCAGCGTGTGCATACACAACAGTGGTGGGTGGTCTCATAATCAGACCTATAACTGCATTTCTGTTGTAACAGCTGCACTTGCGTTTCAGACTATTTTCCTCTTTTTTGCAATAATCTATCCTGTAGTTGACTGAAAGCCTATTTACAACAACTATAGGCTATTATAATAGCCCATTAGTACAACTAGTTGTACTATGGGTATAGCGTACAACTATAGTTCTACTATGGGTATAGCGTACAACTATAGTTGTACTATGGGTATAGGCTATTATAATAGCCTATAGTACAAGTTGTATCGCTGTCAGTGCTGACTTCCTAAAGCCTCATTTTAAAGCCTTTTGTTTTAACCCATGATATTTGTTATTTTTGGAGAGAATAGATGCTGTCGGCTGCTTAACTTAAGCATTGGCCTACTGATTCAAAATTACATCTGTGTGTGTGTGTGTGTGGGGGGGGGGGGGGGGGGGGGTTCCTAATACTGAAACAATCACACACAGCCTGTAATTATTGTTTATTTCAGTATCCCCCATAGCGCTGAAAACCATAACCCTATTTTCCATTCAACAGCTCCAGAGTGTTGCATTTCAACTCCAAGCATGGCTCCACTGAGCTCTGAAAGGTCACACAGTGCCCTGCTATTTCCATTTTAAGCAGCAGGGCAGGTCCCCCCCTCAGGGCACAGTCACATTTGTAACCAGGTTACTTGACAAACACAGCACCTCTGCATTCAGCGCCGGCCAAGCCTGTGAGGGACATGATACATACTAGGGATCCATTTCTAATGTATATTCCACCCATTGACTGTTCTCATGTCTCACTGTCTTGACTGCACTCACTCCCCTGAGGTAGGCTAACGTGTTTGTATCCCACAGAGACACTCCCCTAAGGTAGGCTAACATGTTTGTTTCCTACAGAGACACTCTCCTAAGATAGGATAACGTGTTTGTATCCTACAGAGACACTCCCCTAAGATAGGATAACATGTTTGTTTTCTACAGAGACACTCCCCTAAGATAGGATAACGTGTTTGTATCCTACAGAGACACTCCCCTAAGATAGGATAACATGTTTGTATCCTACAGAGACACTCCCCTAAGATAGGATAATGTGTTTGTTTCCTACAGAGACACTCCCCTAAGATAGGATAACGTGTTTGTATCCTACAGAGACACTCCCCTAAGATAGGATAACGTGTTTGTATCCTACAGAGACACTCCCCTAAGATAGGATAACGTGTTTGTATCCTACAGAGACACTCCCCTGAGGTAGGCTAAGGGCCCATTCAGATACAATTCAATGCTCGCTTCCCGCTCTATTCATAGTCAATGGGGGTAGTCCATCAGGCTCCGTCAGTGGGCGATGCAGGGGTATGTGTGAAAAACAAGCAGAGGTCGTACGGCGAGAGAGCTCAGGGCAATCCAACTTTTGGGGGATGCAGCCCTACACTCCCCTGGCCAGTCTAGACGCCACGCACGCACGCACGCACGCACGCACGCACGCACGCACGCACGCACGCACGCACGCACACACACACGCACACACACACACACACACACACACACACACACACACACACAGCTCTGCTCTGTTTCACTCTTCTCTTCTCTTCTCTCTAGCTGCTTTCACACCGGCCTTGAAAGCGGTAAATGTTACGGAATATGTGATCCGCGTCTCCGATGTGAAAGTGATGAAAGCGGAGTCGTGGATAATTGTGTTACGCCTTTCGTTCTGCCAGTGGAGGTAGTCATAGTGCCGGATCAGCCTCCATCCCGCCTCCACCTGAAAGCGTAGGAGCGGCGACACGGAACAGAGGGAATGGTCAGCTCATTCATAAAAAAATGTACAGGGAAACCACCTCACACAGCAAGAAAGGGATAAGTAAAAACAGTAGCCTATACAATCATGACTGCAACACGGGCGCCAGGAGGAATGCTCCGTGCCTTCACTATGAGTAAGTAGGTTAGGCTATTTATGCTCAAACGATGTTGACATTAGTAGGCAAAATTAACAGATATAATAATAAGCTTCAGAGGACGTCTCAGGTGTGCATCTGTGTGTGGTGAGTCGGTCTGAGGATATTCCCTCTGTTCGTCTCTCAAAACAATTCCAATTGGGGAAACCAGCTCCAGAACTGCAATCTGTCTAGCCTGTGGTGTTGTGCGTTCCCTTACATGCTTTCAGAACGGACGATAATTAGGCTACTTCATGAGAATAATTTGCTTTACAAAAAACTGGAACCAAAAGATAAGAATTAGTCTTGTACCTAATACATGATGGTGCCTCTGTGATCCATAAAGTAGATTAGATGAATATTGAAAGCCTTGTTACCATGCTGCATGTGGAGAACACTTTCTGCATTGTGGGCATATTAAGGTGAGTTCTCATCAGACTCGTGATGAGTACATCGGCGATGTTTGGTTGTTGAATGAATTCGTTCATCATACAGTAGCTTAGACTACACTAACTTATGAAACTATTCATTTGAGCTACTAGGAGGAGCTGGGTGGAAATGTCTCCCCTCGCCTCATTTCAAACCTGGGAGGGGTGGATGTACTGTAACCTGAAAACACACCGGGCGGAAATTTGGTGGGGCTGCTTGGCTCTGTGTGAAAACAATTTCTGTGGCAAGGCTGCCGGCGTTGCGGGCCTTCTTAATGGCAATATTGCGCGATCTCTGTGTGAAAGTGGCTTCTGTATCAAAAATCGCGACTGTTTATCTCTTCACAATAAAAATCCTCCGGTTAGCACTTGGGTTAGTTTGTCAATGAAAGTCAGCCTGCCTGCCTCAGCACTCGGCAGAAATGTTTCAACCAGTTTCAACATGCTCCATGATATTACAAGTGAAAGTGATCAGCATGATCTAAACTAAAAAAGAGATAAATTAAACTAAAGCTACAAAATAGTCTACAGCCTTTTAAAAATGTATTTTCCTGGTTCGCTCGCACACATGCTTGTTTTGAAGGGGAGAAGTGAGATCCGCCCACCCCGACGTACTACAGCCAGACTACAATACGTCTCGTTGGATTGAATCTGAATGCGGCCTAACGTGTTTGTATCCTACAGAGACAGACAGTGATAATCTGTCAAGTATCGTGTCTCTCTCTGTGTTGCATCCTTCAGCTAAGAATGCCAACATATGCCAGCACCCTGGAAAGACTTTGTGCCCCTATGCTGTCAAATTGTCAAGGCTTTTTTTTGTCCCTAGGCTATTCTACAAGTGTTTTTTATGCCTGGCTTAGTTTGTCCCTAGGCTATTCTACAAGTGGTTTTTATGCCTGGCTTAGTTTGTCCCTAGGCTATTCTACAAGTGGCTTAGTTTGCCCCTAGGCTATTCTACAAGTGGGGACTCTGAAAGAGTAACATATAGTAAATCAAAGCTAGGCTAAATGAGATAGTGAGATAGACACAACTGTGTTTAGGTTCAGCCTATTATAACCCTTAAGGCCTCACATATAGTGTGTTGTTGATTCCCTCTTGGCTTGCATGCTGTTAGCATACTGTTAGCATGCTGTAGTGCATGATGTTAGCATGCACTACAGTAGCAAGACACACACAAAGGTCAATAGATCACAGATAGAATCTGACAAGCACACAGGCAATGGGATGGAGCTCTTCCATTCTATCAGGAACTTGCCATTCTCACCAGGAGGGGGAATAAACACATCCAGCCTCCCACAGCCACACATTTGTTGGCTACAAGAGAAAGGCTAGCAACAACACATTCACAAAGTGACCAGCAGTCAGCCTGGTCCCAGAGAGAAGAGCAACAACACATTCACAAAGTGACCAGCAGTCAGTCTGGTCCCAGAGAGAAGAGCAACAACACATTCACAAAGTGACCAGCAGTCAGTCTGGTCCCAGAGAGAAGAGCAACAACACATTCACAAAGTGACCAGCAGTCAGTCTGGTCCCAGAGAGAAGAACAACAACACATTCACAATGTGACCAGCAGTCAGTCTGGTCCCAGAGAGAAGAGCAACAACACATTCACAAAGTGACCAGCAGTCAGTCTGGTCCCAGAGAGAAGAGCAACAACACATTCACAAAGTGACCAGCAGTCAGCCTGGTCCCAGAGAGAAGAGCAACAACACATTCACAAAGTGACCAGCAGTCAGTCTGGTCCCAGAGAGAAGAACAACAACACATTCACAATGTGACCAGCAGTCAGTCTGGTCCCAGAGAGAAGAGCAACAACACATTCACAAAGTGACCAGCAGTCAGTCTGGTCCCAGAGAGAAGAGCAACAACACATTCACAAAGTGACCAGCAGTCAGTCTGGTCCCAGAGAGAAGAGCAACAACACATTCACAAATTGACCAGCAGTCAGTCTGGTCCCAGAGAGAAGAGCAACAACACATTCACAAAGTGACCAGCAGTCAGTCTGGTCCCAGAGAGAAGAGCAACAACACATTCACAAAGTGACCAGCAGTCAGTCTGGTCCCAGAGAGAAGAGCAACAACACATTCACAAAGTGACCAGCAGTCAGTCTGGTCCCAGAGAGAAGAGCAACAACACATTCACAAAGTGACCAGCAGTCAGTCTGGTCCCAGAGAGAAGAGCAACAACACATTCACAAAGTGACCAGCAGTCAGTCTGGTCCCAGAGAGAAGAGCAACAACAACACATTCACTAAAGTGACCAGCAGTCAGTCTGGTCCCAGAGAGAAGAACAACAACACATTCACTAAAGTGACCAGCAGTCAGTCTGGTCCCAGAGAGAAGAGCAACAACACATTCACAAAGTGACCAGCAGTCAGTCTGGTCCCAGAGAGAAGAACAACAACACATTCACAAAGTGACCAGCAGTCAGTCTGGTCCCAGAGAGAAGAACAACAACACATTCACAAAGTGACCAGCAGTCAGTCTGGTCCCAGAGAGAAGAACAACAACACATTCACAAAGTGACCAGCAGTCAGTCTGGTCCCAGAGAGAAGAACAACAACACATTCACAATGTGACCAGCAGTCAGTCTGGTCCCAGAGAGAAGAACAACAACACATTCACAAAGTGACCAGCAGTCAGTCTGGTCCCAGAGAGAAGAGCAACAACAACACATTCACAAAGTGACCAGCAGTCAGTCTGGTCCCAGAGAGAAGAGCAACAACAACACATTCACAAAGTGACCAGCAGTCAGTCTGGTCCCAGAGAGAAGAACAACAACACATTCACAAAGTGACCAGCAGTCAGTCTGGTCCCAGAGAGAAGAACAACAACACATTCACAAAGTGACCAGCAGTCAGTCTGGTCCCAGAGAGAAGAGCAACAACAACACATTCACAAAGTGACCAGCAGTCAGTCTGGTCCCAGAGAGAAGAGCAACAACAACACATTCACAAAGTGACCAGCAGTCAGTCTGGTCCCAGAGAGAAGAGCAACAACAACACATTCACAATGTGACCAGCAGTCAGTCTGGTCCCAGAGAGAAGAGCAACAACACATTCACAATGTGACCAGCAGTCAGTCTGGTCCCAGAGAGAAGAGCAACAACACATTCACAAAGTGACCAGCAGTCAGTCTGGTCCCAGAGAGAAGAACAACAACAACACATTCACAATGTGACCAGCAGTCAGTCTGGTCCCAGAGAGAAGAGCAACAACAACACATTCACAAAGTGACCAGCAGTCAGTCTGGTCCCAGAGAGAAGAGCAACAACACATTCACAAAGTGACCAGCAGTCAGTCTGGTCCCAGAGAGAAGAACAACAACAACACATTCACAATGTGACCAGCAGTCAGTCTGGTCCCAGAGAGAAGAGCAACAACAACACATTCACAATGTGACCAGCAGTCAGTCTGGTCCCAGAGAGAAGAGCAACAACACATTCACAAAGTGACCAGCAGTCAGTCTGGTCCCAGAGAGAAGAACAACAACACATTCACAAAGTGACCAGCAGTCAGTCTGGTCCCAGAGAGAAGAACAACAACACATTCACAAAGTGACCAGCAGTCAGTCTGGTCCCAGAGAGAAGAGCAACAACACATTCACAAAGTGACCAGCAGTCAGTCTGGTCCCAGAGAGAAGAACAACAACACATTCACAATGTGACCAGCAGTCAGTCTGGTCCCAGAGAGAAGAGCAACAACACATTCACAATGTGACCAGCAGTCAGTCTGGTCCCAGAGAGAAGAGCAACAACACATTCACAATGTGACCAGCAGTCAGTCTGGTCCCAGAGAGAAGAGCAACAACACATTCACAATGTGACCAGCAGTCAGTCTGGTCCCAGAGAGAAGAACAACAACACATTCACAATGTGACCAGCAGTCAGTCTGGTCCCAGAGAGAAGAGCAACAACACATTCACAAAGAGACCAGCAGTCAGTCTGGTCCCAGAGAGAAGAGCAACAACACATTCACAAAGTGACCAGCAGTCAGTCTGGTCCCAGAGAGAAGAACAACAACACATTCACAAAGTGACCAGCAGTCAGCCTGGTCCCAGAGAGAAGAACAACAACACATTCACAAAGTGACCAGCAGTCAGTCTGGTCCCAGAGAGAAGAGCAACAACACATTCACAAAGTGACCAGCAGTCAGCCTGGTCCCAGAGAGAAGAACAACAACACATTCACAATGTGACCAGCAGTCAGTCTGGTCCCAGAGAGAAGAACAACAACACATTCACAATGTGACCAGCAGTCAGTCTGGTCCCAGAGAGAAGAACAACAACACATTCACAAAGTGACCAGCAGTCAGCCTGGTCCCAGAGAGAAGAACAACAACACATTCACAAAGTGACCAGCAGTCAGTCTGGTCCCAGAGAGAAGAGCAACAACACATTCACAAAGTGACCAGCAGTCAGCCTGGTCCCAGAGAGAAGAGCAACAACACATTCACAAAGTGACCAGCAGTCAGTCTGGTCCCAGAGAGAAGAGCAACAACACATTCACAAAGTGACCAGCAGTCAGTCTGGTCCCAGAGAGAAGAACAACAACACATTCACAAAGTGACCAGCAGTCAGTCTGGTCCCAGAGAGAAGAACAACAACACATTCACAAAGTGACCAGCAGTCAGTCTGGTCCCAGAGAGAAGAACAACAACACATTCACAAAGTGACCAGCAGTCAGTCTGGTCCCAGAGAGAAGAGCAACAACACATTCACAAAGTGACCAGCAGTCAGTCTGGTCCCAGAGAGAAGAGCAACAACACATTCACAAAGTGACCAGCAGTCAGTCTGGTCCCAGAGAGAAGAACAACAACACATTCACAAAGTGACCAGCAGTCAGCCTGGTCCCAGAGAGAAGAACAACAACACATTCACAAAGTGACCAGCAGTCAGTCTGGTCCCAGAGAGAAGAGCAACAACACATTCACAAAGTGACCAGCAGTCAGTCTGGTCCCAGAGAGAAGAGCAACAACAACACATTCACAAAGTGACCAGCAGTCAGTCTGGTCCCAGAGAGAAGAACAACAACACATTCACAAAGTGACCAGCAGTCAGCCTGGTCCCAGAGAGAAGAGCAACAACAACACATTCACAAATGAATACAGTCTCTCTTACAATAACATAGCGTGCCCAGAGCACCTCACTCCGCTCCGGATTCAATTCTGCATCTCGGCCAGTAGTACTTGCATGCGCGTTACTGCAGGAACTGAATAAATTATTTTATAGTATTGCGCTAAAGTTTATTTTTTTTTATTTTTATTTTTTTTATTTTTTATTATTGAAGTGTTTTTATTTGCAAGGTAGAGTACGGTACACATTGGTTGCAATCAGACAATCATATTCTCCAATAGCCCTTTTCCCACATGCGCTTTGTACCGCAAAATGACCGGAATGTGGTCTAATGCCTGCATGTGAGAAAGGCGCCATGCCGGTATAAGCGCGACCCCGTCGTCCCCGACATTTCACCACTTTCGACCTAGTCAGAAGACCGGTATGCTCTTAAGGGGACGCAAGTGGAAACGGTTCCAGTCATTTTCCGCGACAGCGGTCCTTCAATCATGGGCGAGAAGTAGCCTACACACGTTGCTTAATGTTCCAGCGGGCATAATCTAATCATTCGCGCACATTAAAGCAAACTGGCGAAATGATCTTGTGATAGCCTAATAAGAGCAGTAGCCTATGTCAGCTTGCTGATTTCCGAAGGCAACCCCGGACACATCAAACGAAGCCAGTCTGCTTTCTCTACATACATACAAGCGTTGAGCAGCTTGCAAGCCTTTCTCGCTGTGTCTGTCTGTGGCTGCTGCTCTCGAGCAGAGAGGGGAGGGGGAAATCGGCTGTGTTGATTATGCTGGCGGCTTGACGCTGCTCTTAAGTCAAACGAGTGTGATTTATTGTGTGACAACTGACAAGCGAACTTATTTCGAGTTTTGCCGACCCCCCAAATAAGCTCCCCCCTCCCCCCGCCCCCACAACATACAGGCAAATTCGCTGATAGATTCCCACATGCGCGAGCCGAAGTGTGAAGGGAAATGTCCGATATTGACTTACAGGTAATTTTCCGGTACGCATGTGGGAAAACGGCTAATGAAACAATAAGTAACTCAGAATGTACAGTCTCCCTCTATTTTTCTTTTTCACAAATAACCAACACAAAAAAAAAAACAAATTCAGACAAGAAAATTAAATAAACATATATACACACCCGCACACACCCGCACACACACACACAAACGCACACACACACACACACACACACACACACACACACACACACACACACACACACACACACACACACACACACACACACACTCCAATATTACAACAATAAAAGTGCTTGTAAAGGTTATGCATGGCATAGGGTTGCGCTAAAGTATTAACCATAGTTGTATCCTGGAAGCTTTTTGCTGGCAGCACATAGCCTATTCATAGCTTTCAAGGGGCGTTACGTGCTGCCGGGAACGCCCACCTGGCGGTCAAAAAAAAACTTGTGGATTCCGTTGCCTGCGAGTCGACTCACGCTGTTTGTTCAGCCAAAGTGCCGGATAGCCTACCTGTTGTGCTATCGGTTGCACTAAACCGACGAGGAGACACGCCTGGCTTGTGTTTTACAGAATCCCGTGGGAGAAAGAAAGGAGGAGGTTGTGGATTTGTGCGACGTGGTTCAGTCGCTGGGGAGGGCAAAAAAAATGTCTTTTTTTTCTACCATCAAAATACACACGTCTTTGCTCTTTGCGGCCAACATTTCATCAAAGGTAAGCTCAAGTAACGTTAACGGGGTATTAATCATTATTGTAACGTTACTTGAGCTTACCTTTGATGAAATGTTGGCCGCAAAGAGCAAAGACGTGTGTACTTTGATGGTAGAAAAAAAAGCAATTTTTTTTGCCCTCCCCAGCGACTGAACCACGTCGCACAAATCCACAACCTCCTCCTTTCTTTCTCCGACGGGATTCTGTAAAACACAAGCCAGGCGTGTCTCCTCGTCGGTTTAGTGCAACCGATAGCACAACACGTAGGCTATCCGGCACTTTGGCTGAACAAACAGCGTGAGTCGACTCGCAGGCAACGGAATGAACAAGTTTTTTTTTGACCGCCAGGTGGGCGTTCCCGGCAGCACGTAACGCCCCTTGAAAGCTATGAATAGAGGGTATGCACACCCACTGAAACACGCCCCCTCAATCAGGAACGAGTGTCAAAATGAGTGTCAAATTCCTCCCTGAGCAGCAGGTGTCAGTTATCTAGGCTGATTACTGCATTCAAGCCCAGTCTTGCTGTGACTCACTGGGCATGACCCCACAGTGACTTCTGCCTCTGTGACATCACATGCATACCCTCTATATAGTCCCTTATTTATGATACTTCATGTGACATAATATGCGTTGAAATGTAGTGTTTGTGTAGACCAGATTTAAACTCTGTTACACAATGAATTGGACAACTACCAATTCACACAGTATCAATATTGCCTCTATTTCAAGCTACAACGAACATTTTAACAATATGATCAACCAAATTGTGTTTTTTGACATGATGATGTTGTAACCGCATTTTAGCCGGTTGAAAAGAGGGTGAAATCAGGTCTTAGATGTTCAAACCCAATATCACCCAGGTTTCAACTAAAAATCAATGTTGAAAAAACGGTTTGTGCTGGCTGGGTAGTTGAATCGTCACCTGAATTGCGTTTTGCCACTTCACACGGGGACGCA
This sequence comes from Poromitra crassiceps, assembly GCF_964638095.1. NCBI lineage: Eukaryota > Metazoa > Chordata > Actinopteri > Beryciformes > Melamphaidae > Poromitra > Poromitra crassiceps. The sequence goes on along the minus strand of NC_139625.1, from coordinate 30,273,432 downwards.
AAGGTGAGCGTTATCAAAGAATTCCTGGATTCCTGAATTCTGACACCTGTTTTCACTTGTTTGCTTTTTCAGGACCCAAGAACGCCGTTGCTGTGTAAAAGGAAGGCACTAATGCAAAAAAAGTGAGCCGTTTTATGCAGGTTGCCGTGTAAACTGGGCCTAAAAGAGCCTATAGACCAATTATACGCCTACGTCACAATGACAACAAAGCGAGCTGCGCGCGCAACGTGTAGGCAGAAAACCCTCAGCCCAGCATTCACAGACAGTGAAAAAGCCCTGCTGTCAGGACTGCTCTATGCCCATCTGCAACACACAGTTATATTTTAGTTTTAAAATGCAGTTCTCGGCTTACTACCACAGCTTATCGCCTAGTGATAAGCAATGTTATGCATCGAAATTAACGTTGTTTAATGGGATATGTCTTACAGACCCATACGCACTGGCGCTGTCAATTGGCCAAGCCTAGTCCTACATATCGTGCATTCCTTTATAACTGGGGATAGCGTAGATAATTATTCTGTAACTTGCAAAGATATATTGTTATGTTGATAATGCACACAACTCAATAATGACATTATGTAACGTTACTTGGTCGTTAACTAACCGAGCGATGTGGCTGAGCAGCCTACAGCTACAGGCAGCTTACCTGATTATGAAGAGCACTACAAAGTTGGGCATTTTTAATGATGTCCTCGTTCCAATCAGTTCAACTCAATAATGACATTATTTAACGTTACTTGGTTGTTAACTAACCGAGCGATGTGGCTGTTACTAGCAGCCTACTACAGTTTACCTGATATGAAATGAGCGAGCACTGCAAAGTCGGGCATTTTTAACAATTTCCTCTTTCGGCTTGCAACCAAAGACACCTACGGTTAGCATAAAAGCAGTATGAGTTGACGGGATTCGGTAAAACTTTAGTCCTTGCTTTTAATGCTAACCGTAGGTGTCTTTGGTTGCAAGCCGAAAGAGGAAATCGTTAAAAATGCCCGACTTTGCAGTGCTCTTCATAATCAGGTAAGCTGCCTGAAACTGTAGGCTGCTCAGCCACATCGCTCGGTTAGTTAACGACCAAGTAACGTTACATAATGTCATTATTGAGTTGTGTGCATTATCAACATAACAATATATCTTTGCAAGTTACAGAATAATTATCTACGCTATCCCCAGTTATAAAGGAATGCACGATATGTATGACTAGGCTTGGCCAATTGACAGCGCCAGTGCGTATGGGTCTGTAAGACATATCCCATTAAACAACGTTAATTTCGATGCATAACATTGCTTATCACTAGGCGATAAGCTGTGGTAGTAAGCCGAGAACTGCATTTTAAAACTAAAATATAACTGTGTGTTGCAGATGGGCATAGAGCAGTCCTGACAGCGGGGCTTTTTCACTGTCTGTGAATGCTGGGCTGAGGGTTTTCTGCCTACACGTTGCGCGCGCAGCTCAATGTTGACAAGCTGTATAAGGGGTCTATAGGTTCCCTGGTCCCTTCACATGGACAAGGACGGGCTATGTTTGGGTGTTGGTTAGCTTCACACTGCACATGCCCTCTTTCAGCTCTTTCCTCTTTCGGCTTTAGCTCAGGAGGTAGAGCGGGTCGGCCAATGACGCAAGGGTTGGCGGTTCGATCCCCGCTCCCTCCCAGCTGCTGTCGTTGTGTCCTTGGGCAAGACACTTAACCCCAAATTGCTCCCGATGGTGTGTAGGCACCCTGCGTGGCGGTGTATGAATGGGTGAATGTAGACTACCTACTGATTGTAAAGCTCTTTGGATAAAAGCGCTATATAAAAATGCAGACCATTTATATAAAAATGCAGACCATTTATATAAAAATGCAGACCATTTCAGTAAGAAGCACGTTGTAGTCTGCTCAATGTGTTTCTGTGGTGTGGTGATGAGGCCGTTTGGCCAATCAAACGGGTAATTGCGCTTTCTTGAGTAGACAGATAATCCAAGTCTGGATTGTTTTACATTGAGTCCATTTTGGCTGGTGGTTATGTGTTGTGCTAAATAAAAGCACCTAGCAACATCTCCATAAATAAGACTTGATGATGGATTATAAGCTCTATGGATCCAAGCTATGATGTGGGAAGGAACTGACTGCAGCAAGGCAACAACATAGGCTCAATATAATAGCTCTATATGTATCCAAGCTATGTCATGTGGGTAGGAACTGTAATACATTATGCTAGTTTGTTGCCTTGACTGCAGAATACACATTCTTTGTGGGCCTCAGTTTTGCAGGGTGTCACTTTCCATCATGCTGTAATCACACAGGAGTGTCTGGAGAACAAACTGGGAGTTCTGCGCTGCTCTCCAGCCTTCCATTTTCAATCAATCTGAGGCAAAGTCAGAACGTCATGTTCTATTGACATGTGTTCCATTCCTGAACGGGCTATCACTCCATTCAAGAGTTCAGCTCTAGATCACAGAGGAGCTAGTGTTAAGGAGATTAGGCAGTCTGAGACGCAGGTGATCTAGAACTGTGACACCCATTCCAGTTAAACACGGACGCTTACCCCAGTCATTAAAAGTTAATTGCTGCCAGACCACTTCCTCATTACCTGGCAGGTTGACTGGTCTCAGTGATTAATGTGAGGAGGGTCCGTGAGGGCACAGCAGCAGGTTAATGAGGGAGTCTGCAGTACTATAGGTTAGGAGGACTGAGGAGCCTGCAGTACTATAGGTTAGGAGGACTGAGGAGCCTGCAGTACTATAGGTTAGGGAGGAGCCTGCAGTACTATAGGTTAGGAGGACTGAGGAGCCTGCAGTACTATAGGTTAGGAGGACTGAGGAGCCTGCAGTACTATAGGTTAGGGAGGAGCCTGCAGTACTATAGGTTAGGAGGACTGAGGAGCCTGCAGTACTATAGGTTAGGAGGACTGAGGAGCCTGCAGTACTATAGGTTAGGGAGGAGCCTGCAGTACTATAGGTTAGGGAGGAGCCTGCAGTACTATAGGTTAGGGAGGAGCCTGCAGTACTATAGGTTAGGAGGACTGAGGAGCCTGCAGTACTATAGGTTAGGGAGCCTGCAGTAGTATAGGTTAGGAGGACTGAGGAGCCTGCAGTACTATAGGTTAGGAGGACTGAGGAGCCTGCAGTACTATAGGTTAGGGAGGAGCCTGCAGTACTATAGGTTAGGGAGGAGCCTGCAGTACTATAGGTTAGGGAGGAGCCTGCAGTACTATAGGTTAGGAGGACTGAGGAGCCTGCAGTACTATAGGTTAGGGAGCCTGCAGTAGTATAGGTTAGGAGGACTGAGGAGCCTGCAGTACTATAGGTTAGGGAGGAGCCTGCAGTACTATAGGTTAGGGAGGACTGAGGAGCCTGCTGTACTATAGGTTAGGGAGCCTGCAGTAGTATAGGTTAGGAGGACTGAGGAGCCTGCAGTAGTATAGGTTAGGAGGACTGAGGAGCCTGCAGTACTATAGGTTAGGGAGGGAGGAGCCTGCACTACTATAGGTTAGGGAGGGAGGAGCCTGCACTACTATAGGTTAGGGAGGGAGGAGCCTGCACTACTATAGGTTAGGGAGGGAGGAGCCTGCAGTACTATCGGTTAGGGAGGAGCCTGCAGTACTATAGGTTAGGAGGACTGAGGAGCCTGCAGTACTATAGGTTAGGGAGGAGCCTGCAGTACTATAGGTTAGGGAGGAGCCTGCAGTACTATAGGTTAGGGAGGGAGGAGCCTGCACTACTATAGGTTAGGGAGGGAGGAGCCTGCACTACTATAGGTTAGGGAGGGAGGAGCCTGCAGTACTATCGGTTAGGGAGGAGCCTGCAGTACTATAGGTTAGGAGGACTGAGGAGCCTGCAGTACTATAGGTTAGGGAGGAGCCTGCAGTACTATAGGTTAGGGAGGAGCCTGCAGTACTATAGGTTAGGGAGGGAGGAGCCTGCACTACTATAGGTTAGGGAGGGAGGAGCCTGCAGTACTATAGGTTAGGGAGGAGCCTGCAGTACTATAGGTTAGGGAGGAGCCTGCAGTACTATAGGTTAGGGAGGAGCCTGCAGTACTATAGCTTAGGGAGGGAGGAGCCTGCACTACTATAGGTTAGGGAGGGAGGAGCCTGCACTACTATAGGTTAGGGAGGGAGGAGCCTGCAGTACTATAGGTTAGGGAGGAGCCTGCAGTACTATAGGTTAGGGAGGACCCTGCAGTACTATAGGTTAGGGAGGGAGCCTGCAGTACTATAGGTTAGGGAGGAGCCTGCAGTACTATAGGTTAGGGAGGACCCTGCAGTACTATAGGTTAGGGAGGGAGCCTGCAGTACTATAGGTTAGGGAGAAGCCTGCAGTACTATAGGTTAGGGAGAAGCCTGCAGTACTATAGGTTAGGGAGAAGCCTGCAGTACTATAGGTTAGGGAGAAGCCTGCAGTACTATAGGTTAGGGAGGAGCCTGCAGTACTATAGGTTAGGGAGGAGCCTGCAGTACTATAGGTTAGGGAGGAGCCTGCAGTACTATAGGTTAGGGAGGGAGCCTGCAGTACTATAGGTTAGGGAGAAGCCTGCAGTACTATAGGTTAGGGAGGGAGCCTGCAGTACTATTCACCTTATGTAGCCACGCCCATTTGACCCGGTTCTGTGGCCGTCCTACGACTTCCGGCTAAAAATAATAATAAAATAAAATAAAAAATGGCTGCGCTGCTCCAATATCATCTAACTCTGAATTAACTAATAATTTAGCCAATTGTATGTAACATACCAAATAAAAGCAAACAGCAATGTCTAAGAATGCAACGCCATGTAACTGGCTTGTTAAGTCTCGCATTCCAGGGAATTACGTTAACGTCTGCGGGTCTTTATTAACGTTAATGGCTCGCGCTGCCTCGGAGGAGAGAAAACCATCCGAAACTTTCTTTGTTGGAGTCCAGGTATGTTTTACAAGAAAGTGCTCGTCATTGTCGACGATAACGTTATCTGACCTGGCTAACAGTGGATACTCCGCTTGCTTGCTGTGTACCGAGCTCAAAGTAGTAGGCTACGTTTTTGTTTTACACCCTGCGCTGTCCACTACAAAAACGACTCTCTTCTTCATGACGTTCTTTCATATTTGGCGCCGTGACCGCCGGAAGTGTTAGACAGACCCGGAAGAATTTGGCCCACTGCAAGGTCTGAACATAAGGTGAATAGGTTAGGGAGGGAGCCTGCAGTACTATAGCTTAGGGAGGGAGCCTGCAGTACTATAGGTTAGGGAGAAGCCTGCAGTACTATAGCTTGTTTGTTTATATTGAACTGGAATCATTCATTGAATTGAGTCATGCATATTTGTCTGGAAGTCATTATGGGATAGTTTGGCTTGGGGGTTAGTCGTGTAGTCTTTGTGCAGTCAGGTTGCCAAGGGTTACGCAACTGCTTAAATGCCATTTGCATTCAGCAGCAGTGTTGTGATTGAGTGTTTTGGGTGGTTAGGTGTGTGTGCGTGTGTGTGTGTGTGTGTGTGTGTGTGTGTGTGTGTGTGTGTGGGGGGGGGGGGCGGGGGTGGAGATTAGTTTGTGTGCACGCCAGAGAGTTGTCAGCCTAATGATTTGAGTATGAAATGGTTCCTGAAAATGATGTTGCTCTGTGTGTTACTCTATGGCCTGTATCCAAGCAAACAGTTAGGACGGTGTTAGCATGAGATGTTGCTCTGTGTGTTACTCTATGGCCTGTATCCAAGCAAACAGTTAGGACGGTGTTAGCATGAGATGTTGCTCTGTGTGTTACTCTATGGCCTGTATCCAAGCAAACAGTTAGGACGGTGTTAGCATGAGATGTTGCTCTGTGTGTTACTCTATGGCCTGTATCCAAGCAAACGGTTAGGACGGTGTTAGCATGAGATGTTGCTCTGTGTGTTACTCTATGGCCTGTATCCAAGCAAATAGTTAGGACGGTGTTAGCATGAGATGTTGCTCTGTGTGTTACTCTATGGCCTGTATCCAAGCAAACGGTTAGGACGGTGTTAGCATGAGATGTTGCTCTGTGTGTTACTCTATGGCCTGTATCCAAGCAAACGGTTAGGACGGTGTTAGCATGAGATGTTGCTCTGTGTGTTACTCTATGGCCTGTATCCAAGCAAACAGTTAGGACGGTGTTAGCATGAGATGTTGCTCTGTGTGGTACTCTATGGCCTGTATCCAAGCAAACGGTTAGGACGGTGTTAGCATGAGATGTTGCTCTGTGTGTTACTCTATGGCCTATATCCAAGCAAACGGTTAGGACGGTGTTAGCATGAGATGTTGCTCTGTGTGGTACTCTATGGCCTGTATCCAAGCAAACGGTTAGGACGGTGTTAGCATGAGATGTTGCTCTGTGTGGTACTCTATGGCCTTTATCCAAGCAAACGGTTAGGACGGTGTTAGCATGAGATGTTGCTCTGTGTGTTACTCTATGGCCTGTATCCAAGCAAACAGTTAGGACGGTGTTAGCATGAGATGTTGCTCTGTGTGTTACTCTATGGCCTGTATCCAAGCAAACAGTTAGGACAGTGTTAGCATGAGATGTTGCTCTGTGTGTTACTCTATGGCCTGTATCCAAGCAAACGGTTAGGACGGTGTTAGCATGAGATGTTGCTCTGTGTGTTACTCTATGGCCTGTATCCAAGCAAACAGTTAGGACGGTGTTAGCATGAGATGTTGCTCTGTGTGGTACTCTATGGCCTGTATCCAAGCAAACAGTTAGGACGGTGTTAGCATGAGATGTTGCTGTGTGGTACTCTATGGCCTGTATCCAAGCAAACAGTTAGGACGGTGTTAGCATGAGATGGGGATGGTTCTGAGAGCATGATGTCATGCTTATTTTTTGACACTGTGTACTAGTCTGCAGGCTGTGTGTATGTGTGCTCTCTCTCAGACAGGTAGGTGTCGTAACGTGAGAATCTGTCAGAAATGCACCACAGATTCTGCTGACCTTCTGACAAGGTGTGACATTACACCTTCCAGGATTGGAACGTTTCTGGAATGTGTAAGTTGCAGCAAGCCCTTTGGGGCTGTCTACAAAAAAACAAGCAGCTGGCACAGGTTGCCACATCGACCAAGAGCGAAATGCATTTTCCTTTCATGAACAATTCTAATTGAATAATCCATCCATCAAAACAGTGGGGTTTGTTTTATACTTTTTTTGTATGGAGTACTTAAAAAAAAAGTGCCATACATTGTCACATTTCTATGCATGCCCAATTGCTCTAGAAAATGTGCACTTTCCTCTCTGTTATAGCAAAGTGATGCTGTGAATACATCCTACTGGCTGCCATGTCTCTCTAGCCTGTGTGTTATGCAGCGATGCTGTAGCACCCAAGATACATCCTGACTGTTTCACAGGGTAGCTGCCAAGCCTGACTCATGTGTTTTAAATTAAAAGGGAAAATCCACCCCAAAATATTTGAACTCTGTAAAAACAGATCTTGGCACTGTACTTAGCATTCCTGGGTCCATTTTGTGGCTTGGTGGTGTGTTTTTGTTATCCCCACAGATAACTGGCCAAACGTAGACAATGTGATCTCACGACTATATTTCCAGCACCTACATTGTTAAAGGGGGGGGGGGCTGTCTAAAACATCAACAGTTAACAGTTCTGGTGTCAGTTTTGGTGTCAGTCCATCTGAATCAAAGAGCGAGAGCTTCTTTCTAGATTCACCATTTTGTAGCAATAATCAGCAATCTATATAGAGTACAGGGAGAAATCAATCTATATAGAGTACAGGGAGAAATCAATCTACATAGAGTACAGGGAGAAATCAATCTACATAGAGTACAGGGAGAAATCAATCTATATAGAGTACAGGGAGAAATCAATCTATATAGAGTAAATCAATCTATATAGAGTACAGGGAGAAATCAATCTATATAGAGTAAATCAATCTATATAGAGTACAGGGAGAAATCAATCTATATAGAGTACAGGGATAAATCAATCTTTATAGAGTACAGGGATAAATCAATCTATATAGATTACAGGGAGAAATCAATCTATATAGAGTACAGGGAGAAATCAATCTATATAGAGTACAGGGATAAATCAATCTATATAGAGTACAGGGAGAAATCAATCTATATAGATTACAGGGAGAAATCAATCTATATAGAGTACAGGGATAAATCAATCTATATAGAGTACAGGGAGAAATCAATCTATATAGAGTACAGGGAGAAATCAATCTATATAGAGTACAGGGAGAAATCAATCTATATAGAGTACAGGGAGAAATCAATCTATATAGAGTACAGGGAGATCAATCTATATAGAGTAAATCAATCTATATAGAGTACAGGGAGATCAATCTATATAGAGTACAGGGAGATCAATCTATATAGAGTACAGGGAGATCAATCTATATAGAGTACAGGGAGATCAATCTATATAGAGTACAGGGAGATCAATCTATATAGACTACAGGGAGAAATCAATCTATATAGAGTACAGGGGGCAATCAATCTATATAGACTACAGGGAGAAATCAATCTACATAGAGTACAGGGAGCAATCAATCTATATAGAGTACAGGGAGAAATCAATCTATATAGAGTACAGGGAGAGATCAATCTATATAGAGTACGGGAGAAATCAATCTATATAGAGTACAGGGAGCAATCAATCTATATAGACTACAGGGAGAAATCAATCTATATAGAGTACAGGGAGATCAATCTATATAGAGTACAGGGAGAAATCAATCTATATAGAGTACAGGGAGATCAATCTATATAGAGTACAGGGAGAAATCAATCTATATAGAGTACAGGGAGAAATCAATCTATATAGAGTACAGGGAGAGATCAATCTATATAGAGTACGGGAGAAATCAATCTATATAGAGTACAGGGAGAGATCAATCTATATAGAGTACGGGAGAAATCAAGACTATATAGAGTAAATCAATCTATATAGAGTACAGGGAGCAATCAATCTATATAGAGTAAATCAATCTATATAGAGTACAGGGAGATCAATCTATATAGAGTAAATCAATCTATATAGAGTACAGGGAGATCAATCTATATAGAGTACAGGGAGAAGTCAATCTATATAGAGTACAGGGAGAAGTCAATCTACCGTAAATTCCGGACTATAAGCCGCACCGGTGTATAAGCCGCACCTGCAAAGTTGACTATTTTTTTCTTATATAAGCCGCACCGGACTATAAGCCGCGGGTGTTTTAATGTTTTTTTTTTTTTTTTTTTTTTTTTTTTGTGTTTTAATGTTTAATTACCATATGTAAGGGTTCATGCACAGAGGGGATTGTCGGGAAAGAGATGGCTGTTTGAGGAAGCTCCCATTTATTAACATTTCAACAAAACAACATAACACAACACCACCTGTGTTGTTTTTTACAGTGCACACAGTGTCATACAGTGTCATACAGTGTGGTGAAAAGAGGGCAAGAGAGGAAATTAAAACTTATTATAGTTATATAGGATTTATAGTTAGAAAGAGTGCTAAAAAAGAGAGTTTTTTTTTTTTTTTTTTTTTAAATCCATAGATAAGCCGCACCGTTATATAAGCCGCAGGGGCCAAAAAAGGCCAAAAAACGGGAAAAAAGGTGCGGCTTATAGTCCGGAATTTACGGTATATAGAGTACGGGGGGAATCAATCTATATAGAGTACAGGGAGAAGTCAATCTATATAGAGTACAGGGAGAAGTCAATCTATATAGAGTACAGGGAGAAGTCAATCTATATAGAGTACAGGGAGATCAATCTATATAGAGTACAGGGAGAAATCAATCTATATAGAGTACAGGGAGATCAATCTATATAGAGTACAGGGAGAAGTCAATATATATAGAGTACAGGGAGATCAATCTATATAGAGTACAGGGAGAAATCAATCTATATAGAGTACAGGGAGATCAATCTATATAGAGTACAGGGAGAAGTCAATCTATATAGAGTACAGGGAGAAGTCAATCTATATAGAGTACAGGGAGAAGTCAATCTATATAGAGTACAGGGAGAAGTCAATCTATATAGAGTACAGGGAGAAGTCAATCTATATAGAGTACAGGGAGAAGTCAATCTATATAGAGTACAGGGAGATCAATCTATATAGAGTACAGGGATATCAATCTATATAGAGTAAATCAATCTATATAGAGTACAGTTAGAAATCAATCTATATAGAGTACAGGGAGAAATCAATCTATATAGCGTACGGGAGAAATCAATCTATATAGAGTACAGGGAGAAATCAATCTATATAGAGTACAGGGAGAAATCAATCTATATAGAGTACAGGAGAAATCAATCTATATAGAGTACAGGGAGAAATCAATCTATATAGAGTACGGGAGAAATCAATCTATATAGAGTACAGGGAGAAATCAATCTATATAGAGTACAGGGAGAAATCAATCTATATAGAGTACGGGAGAAATCAATCTATATAGAGTACAGGGAGAAATCAATCTATATAGAGTACAGGAGAAATCAATCTATATAGAGTACGGGAGAAATCAATCTATATAGAGTACAGGGAGAAATCAATCTATATAGAGTACAGGGAGAAATCAATCTATATAGAGTACAGGGAGAAATCAATTTATATAGATTACGGGAGAAATCAATCTATATAGAGTACAGGGAGAAATCAATCTATATAGAGTACGGGGAGAAATCAATCTATATAGAGTACAGGGATAAATCAATCTAGCGTACAGGGAGAAATCAATCTATATAGAGTACGGGAGAAATCAATCTACAGTATATAGCGTACGGGAGAAATCATAAAGCTGCAGATAAGCCATCTTCTCTGCTCTCACGGTGAGGTAGAGCAGAGAAAGTTCAATAAGTAGGTCAAAGTTTAAACAATTTGAACTTTGAGCACAGCGCAAGGTGGACAATTTGAGCGGTGCACGACACCAAGGATAGTGCTGTCACCGCTCTACCCATAGAAAACAACGGCACCGCGGATCATATGCGGGGTGCTTAAAGGAGGCAGAGAGACCAACTCCTCCACAGACAGCAGCCTCAATAGACCTTAAAGGAGGACTTACCCCCTAGATATGTATCAGAACAGTGATTTGAAAATACCTATGGAAAAAACCAAGAAATGACATATGGTCTTGTCTATACTAAACTCTTTGGCTGTGTTCAAGTCAAGATTGTTTTTCGGAAATCGACGCCATTACAGTTTGCCTCAAAAATAATTTATTTGAGAGGGGCAATATCTTTATAAATATCAACAACTAGCCAACGCTGGTGGTCTGTATGGAAACAGCGTTGCTTAAAATGGTTGAAAGTAGGGCTGTCCCAAACGATTATTTTCTTATCGATTCGACTAACGATTATTTTTTCGATTAGTCGATTAATCTAGCGATTATTTTCTATTTAATTTTTTTATTATATAACAATAAATTTACCCAAAACAAATAAATAAACAAAAACTTCTCAATTTCAGTATTTTATTTAACCATCTCATTCTCGTTTGGGGAAAAACTCTTCCACACTGCTTTGCTTCCTGAAAAGAGAGAGAGATAAATAATAATATAATACTGTAGGGAGGGACATATTTAAAATTAGTCTAAGTCTAATTTCCATGTCTGTTATTATATGATCATATGAATTATTATTATTATTAATATGAATCTTATTATTATATAATAGATAGTGCCTGCCTATTTGTCAGTTGCCTGCTCTCATCACGAAAATACTGGACCACCTGACACATAGATTAAATTGATCATCATCATGATTCATCACTGTATGTATGAACCCTTTCCCTAAACTGAGGAGGATCAGTATTTTTACAGGACATGGATTTATTTAATAACTGGAGTAATGTGCATTGTGCAGCTAACTCAGCCAAATGTATGTTTGCATCAGTGTGGGGGTAAGGAAATAAATAATACAAACGATTTACAGACTAACAGTCACAGACTGTAACAATGGTCTGTAACGTTAGTTTTGATCTCATCTTACATGGCCGTGAACCCAAACAGAAGAATGTAAAAAGCCGAATAGCACTGTTAAATGATGCACGCAGTAAATTAACGTGAGCAGCAACAGACTAACAATGGTCTGTAACGTTAGTTTAATCAATTTTCTACATGTTAGCCGTGAAAGCAAACGGAAATATGTACGTTAACGTTAAACGGCCGAATAACACGTTAAATGGTGTAATGTTATGTTCGCTGCGGTGCAGAAATGACTACTTTTTCCGGCCATCGCTGCCATCTTTTTTGTTTTGTTTTGTGTCGACGCACGTAGCGTGCGTCGACGTAATTACGTAGTCGACGTCATCGATTACGTCGACTCGCTGGGACAGCCCTAGTTGAAAGTTATATCAATTTGGTAATTCAGTGGCGAACTAGAAATTTAATTATTTTTCTGCATGTATCTCTATGGCAGCGTGTCTAACTACATTAGGAGAGCAAAGTGAGGCGAGGCTCGTTTACCGCAGCACACCGCACAATAGGACAAAGTCCGACAAACCCCCCGCTCTGGGGTAACACAATGCGAGATTTCTCCACGTAATTCCCTCGTCTAACTAGAGATAAACCGCGCAATGAAATCCGTTTTTAATTTGCGTTTTGGGGCTTTTCGTGATTCTTGTTAAAAGTTACAGCACCTCTGATTTTTCCTCTCAGGGCGCAGGAGGCAGCGCAGGGCAGAGCTCTTCTCCTCGTCAGCCCATTCAGTCTGTCTAAACTCAATACCGATATAATCTCAGTAGGAGGGATGCAGGGAAATATATGATAGTAGCCGATGTGTTTAGAGAAGCTTTGTCACGTTGTCACGTCGTAGTATAGCGTTATATTTTACATGTGCGCTAAACTGCGACGATATTTGTTTGCTGAAATGTCAGACTGTTCCCATGCAAAAGCCCCCGCCTCTCATGACTGAGAGGCTCAGCACTGCTGCGTACTACTGCTGCTGCTGCGCGCGCCCCCGCGGGTGCATGAGAGCAGACTCTCTCCTGGCCGGGAGAAAGTGCTTCCAAGTCGGACTGATAATATAAACATCATCATTCGAGCTTATCCAGGTAAGATATTAATAAAGTAATGACACATTCAGCGGGAAACTAACTATAATTAAGACATGTGCCAACTTCGACGACGTTTGGTTCAGTATTTTAAGAGCAAACTTCCTGAAAAGTTGCTGTTTTGGAGATTTATAAAAGGTTGGGAATGATTTTACAGCAACACAATGTCATGTCCTTCCTTTTATGATTATAGTGGCGTTTATTGATAGTATTGTGTTACATAGGAGTTGGTAGGAAAATAACAGGCGATTGTAATAAATTAACAGGTCAAGTGACATCATGGGAATAGGCTTGGAGTTGTGAGGAGCCGAAAGGGTACAGGGGGAGTAGTGGAGTAACTATCTTGAAATCCCATAGTCTTTGGGGACACTGTGACGTCAGTTTGTTCCTAATCTCCCATTCATTTGAGAAAAGAAAAAAAAGCAGTGTTCCACCCTTAGAGGGTGCTTATGCCAGATATGCTGCTGAAAAATTATACAAATGGTAAAATGGCAACAGTTTGGTGTCAAATGTGGAAATTTTGACCAGAATTCTTCACACATCACCCCCAAAGTCATATATATTGGTTAAAAGCTGAAAAAAAGTGTTTTGGAGGTAAGTTCTCCTTTAACGACAATGCAGCCACAAGACATGTTGCAATTTGATGAAGGGGCATGACTCACGCTGTTTCTCCACTGGAAAAACCCACTCTGATCTTACCATTGCTCTCATTGTAGCTAGCCTAGCACTCTCTCCACCTTTTCATAAAACCAACGGGATGAAACAAGTTTACGCCTGTTCTCTAGGGATGGGGAATGTCATTCTGAAACTGAACTGAACTGAACTGAAAGTACAGGAGGCAGCTTGAGGGGAAGGCGGTACACCAAAATAAGGAAATTACAACACAGCATCACAAAACAACACACACTGATGATAGAAACTGTGTAAGCGTATCTGAGGGGGTATTTTTCATCTAATATTTAGAGAAATACAACATCAGTGCCTTGAGAAGCCTGTGTATTATGTTTGGATCAAGAGTTACACTGTGTGTGTGTGTGTGTGTGTGTGTGTGTGTGTGTGTGTGTGTGTGTGTGTGTGTGTGTGTGTGTGTGTGTGTGTGTGTGTGTGTGTGTGGCTGAGGCGTGCTGTATCACTGGGGATTTAAAGTGCAAGGCTTGAGATATTCCTTTAAAATATCAATATACCTTCATACTGTATCATCAGGAAGAAGAAAAATCACAACCCCCATACTGCTGATACCCAAAGGGAATAATAATAACAGGTTTGAATGTGGTCTAACAGCTCTATAATAGGCCAAGCAAGCAGCAACGTACTGTACATGTACGCTTATATAATTCCATCAGTGAAAAAGGTGATTGTTTTGATGAGATGAATGCAAGCTTACTCATCATAGCAGCCTATTTGAGCCTGTCACCATGGTGGTGTTTGTCTTTTTCTGCCTGTTTATGTAAAGTCACAAGGAGTCCTCAGACTCAAGTGTCCCCATCCTCACTTGAAGTGGGTTTTCATCCTGTGTGTGTGTGTGTGTGTGTGTGTGTGTGTGTGTGTGTGTGTGTGTGTGTGTGTGTGTGTGTGTGTGTGTGTGTGTGTGTGTGTGTGTGTGTGTGTGTGTGTGTGTGTGTGTGTGTGTGTGTGCGTGCGTGCGTGCGTGCGTGTACATCAAACCCAACAACAGGACGTCAGCGTGCTTCCTAAGGTAGTTTTTTGGCTTCCTCCTCCTCGTTCCCCTGGCCTGCAGTGGGACTGTGAGACTAACACACTGCCTTTGCTTTACAAGTCAGCAGCTGGCCTACACCAAAGGGCTGGAGGGGGAGAAGAGAGACACAATGTGCTGCCTCGTGTATAAAATCTTTTCTTTTTCACTTAGTCATCCTGTGGTGTGGGATATGGACGAGGAGCTGCTGTGGTAGGCGTTAATAGAGCAGTCACGTGACACCTCGGTTCCGGAAGAGTATTTCCCCCCCCGTTCATATTATGCAATGAGATTTGGATTATTAGCCATAATGTCGTGACCACCCACCCACGGTAGACTTACCACGGGCGAGCTAGTTGTGAAACGATGATATACAGTATGTTCCTGTAGCTACACATCTGTCTGATATCATCCTTGTTTATTTTTCAAAAATGTTGTATTCAATGTCATGGAGAAGTACTACACTACCCACAATTCTAAAGTGTAATATTGACGTCTTTGTTTTTGTGGAGCTCGCTATATGATCGTCTGTGATTGGTGGAGCACGCTGGGTACTATAGGCACTATTGAAATATCTTTGGCTAGGCTACTACGAACGTAGGGCACAGCTTGCTGAATAAAAGGGCTCAAACTGCCACTGAGTGACGGAAAGTATATTATGGAAGGTATTACGAGTCACGCTGCTTTCCGCACGCGTTTTGTAATCTGTTGCCCGGTTCGTTCGCATTAAAGCACAGAATTGCGTGATGATAACGTAGGGCTGTGCGATTAATCGATTTTGAATCGTAATCGAATTAATTAGTTAGGACGATGTTAAAAAAATGAAAATCGTAAAATCGTTTTTTTTTTTTTTTTTTTTTTTATTAAAATTTTTAATTTTTAATTTAATTTTCACTTTAACTAGGGTAAGTACGTTACGCGGGGCGGCTCTCTCTCATGTACGCATGCTGCTACTTGTCCATTCTCCCCGCTGTAAAGTCTCTCTAGAGGCTGTGATACTGGCTACTAAAAACAGCAGCGCAATGGACTTATTTCAACACCTCCGACCAAAAAGCACAGAGTGAGCACTGAGCGCAGCTTGTTGCACTGTGGGCTGTAGCCTACAAGATAACGATTGTCACAACACACTCACGCGCGCACACGAACACAGACGTTATCACCGGACGATGAAACGTTGCCTTTACAGTTCACATAATAACAAAACAACACGTGAGGCCACCGAGTACTGATAGATTGGCTGTATTCATGGCTGTAAGTTAGCAGCCTCAGCTGACTCACCTGTCCCTGTGTGTCTGAATTTCCCCCTAACTGCTATCGCAGTTCCACGCATTCCTGTTGTGATTTTGTGTTATTCTAGTACAGATATAACTCCGAGCACGGGTGGTCGATTAGACACTAATATAATTATCTCACGGAGGAACACGCAAATCCACCAGTGTCAAGTTAGCAAGCAACAGTTAAGCATAGCAGCGGCAAGCTAAAACAGGAAGTTGAGTTGTTCTACCTTCAGAGTAAAAGCGTAAATTGTCAATTATGGAAAAAAGGGGGGAAAAGAGCTCTGCAGGGCAACAAATGTTTAGAGAAGTATAATAGTATAATAAATCGAAATCGAAATCGAAAATCGAGTTTTGAGAGAAAAAATCGTCAATTTTAGTTTTAGGCAAAATCGCACAGCCCTATGATAACGTTAGCCATGGAGCTAATAACTGTAATGGCGCTGTTCAAGACCACTGGTCACGCCCACTGCCGCTCAGAGTGGTCTCCCATTGGCTGAGACGCTTTGTCGCACAATCATCATGCACTAATCTGATTGGCCAGAAATGCCGGAATGGAATATGGGATGAGTAGTTCCTTCACTCTTACGATATAATGTAGACACTCTTGTACACAACACTTTTTTTTCTTTTCTGTTTTTCACTGGGGTTTTTTCTAACTCTGAATCAAATGGTTTATGGTCATGATTCTCTAGCAGGCAGTTGGCTTGGTTCCAGGCTTAAAACTCTTTAGATAAGGATTTTTCCACCCCGAAAAGCGATGGAGAGAAATGAATGGTGAAATTCTCTTCTGGAACCCAGGGGGATGTCACAATGTCACGTGACTGTTGAGCTCTACAGGCCATCGAGAGACTGTGAGGAATGGGGAAGCGACATGCTTGAGGTGCTGGGATGCCACCAAACATGGTCAATGTTCTTGAGTCTGTAGCCTGTTGTTGTGTATAACAGACAGTTTTCTGTTTCCATTGCCCTTGCTCAGAGCGATTACTGAAATTGCTTGTGAATTGTTTAGCTCTGTTACTACTTGTGAGAATGCCATGATGCCATTCCCCACAGATTAGTCTCAGAGTGCCTCTCTGTTGGAGTGGCTCTCCTCCCTCACATCAGTGACCATGAAAACTCTGTTGTCCTGTGTGTGTGTGTGTGGGGGGGGGGGGGGGGGGGGGGGGACACCGTGCAAGTCACACTTGTTAGGTTTAGAGCACTGGTACTTAGTGTTTTCATGTGATTAATTTCAGTGAAGGGGGGGGGATTGTGATATGACTCACAGAATTGTCACTGGTCAGTTTGTGAATTTTGAGGGGGGTATCAAGGCCTTGAAAGTTTTTGAAAATGGACATAAATATAGATGGGTCATTGAAAGTGCTTCAATTTATTTTGTGCAAGAATGCAATTTGAAGTTCACACATTCAAGCCTCTCTTTTGAATTGTTGTCTGTGAGCTTCTCTAAAGCCTGCTAGTTCTCATTATAAATAATAATATATTAAATAAAAATCTCAGTTTTGTAACAGTAACCTTGATCCGTGTCTCAAATTATGCAGTGTTAGGTCCCTAAATTTGAGGGAAATTGGGCCTGGAATGTCCTTGAAAAGTCCTTGAATTTGATGTTTAAGAAGGTGTGGGCACCCTGGACTCAATATAAACTTCCCAATCCAGCGGAATCCCTCCTTCTTTAGAGTGTACCGCTACATACAGCTGATGCATTTCCTTTGTACGATGACTTCGCCCTGTGGTTTTGTCCCCGTGTGTGTGTGTGTGTGTGTGTGTGCGTGCGTGTGCGTGTGCGTGTGCGTGCGTGTGTGCGATGTCTGGATGTTGTATCTCCTTTGAAAGTCTCTGCTACTCTGTGAATGCATGGCATGTGCCCATATCTAGCTTGTGTGAACTTACTGTAAGCCTCAAGTTTCCTTTGTTTATTTTATTGATTTATTTTTGTGCAACATCTCTGGGTCACTCAGAAATGTAACACTCGGAGGTACGGTGGTGCAGTGGTAAGCACTATCGCCTCACAGCTCGAAGGTCGTGGGGTTCGATTCCCACCTGGGGACGAGGTGAACGCTGAAGGAATGCGTGCCCGTCTGCATGTCCTCGAGTGCCCACCGCCCGGGTGGGGTCGGCAAAATGGCCTTTCTGTGTGGAGTTTGCATGTTCTCCCCGTGCCTCCCGGGAGTTTCCTTCATATAGGAACCCCCTTCACAAAAACATGCAATATCCTGGTTGCTAATGTGGTTCCTCCTCTGATCGTTAAGGGCGCCTGTTCAGAGGGAGGGGAACTGGTTGGAATAGCGTGAACCTCCCACGTGTTATGTCCTACCGGTGAAGCTTCCTCTGTCAGGTGAAAAGAAGCGGCTGGCTGACTGCCCATGTCTCGGAGGAAGCATGGAGCCAGTCTCGGCTCTCCCCAGATCGGCAGAGGATGGAGTAGCAACCAGGATTGAGAAATCAAATGAGCACTAATGGGGGATAAAATCGGGAAAAAAATATTTAAAAAAAAGAAATGTAACACTCACATCAGTGCTGTGACATCTATTTTCGTGGATTTTCTGTCTGGTGCTCTTTTCTTCGTCTGATTGGCCATGATGACTATAGCTGCTCATGCTAACTACCCAGTTCTTCTTCTGTTTATTACTCTGCTTTCCCCCATTGTTGCTGCTGCCGGGAATGTAAATGCATCACTTCCTGTGTGCCAGATGAGCATAGTTTATGACTGTTTAGAACAGCAACTTTAAACACTTTCATTGACTGGGTATGGATACATTATCATCATCATCATTATTGTGTTATGTTAAGATTATTAGGAGAATACCAGTACCATTTAGAGTGAAAGCCCAAAATTTTGCAGTCTAGTTTACATTTCCAAAAGTATTTTTTTCCCATCAATGCCATATTTAATTCGCCTTTTTATAATGTAGACTTGCTTTTTGATGTTTGATGAATTTATGACATCACTGATGATGTCATAAATTCACAGTGATGATGGGGCTTGTTTTAAAATACTCACTTAGAGCCTTGTTTTAAGATACTCACTAAGAGCCTTGTTTTACGTACTTTTATCTGCTTAGCCTTGCATGCTGTTTTAAGATACTCACTTGTTTTAAGTACCTTTGGTTTTGGACTTGTTTAAAGTACTTGGACTTGGCAAGACATGATTTAAATTCCTTCTCCTGCTGTCTCAAACGAGGTTTGCTGTTTTCTGCGTGGTTCTGTATTATTCTTGGTGGAGTGTATGTTGTCACCCCTCTCTCAGTCTCTAAGCTGCGTCTGACAGACAATGACGATTCTGTAGGCCAGAGAATTGCCTCTTGTCTCAGCCTCTTGCCTTCAGCCTGAATGTTTTGCTCTGTAGTACATGTTGTTGTTCCCCAATATGTCATCGGGTCTAAGGGTTTTCGTCCATCTGAGATCAAAGCATCAGAGTTTGTTTTTCCCTGTCTCTCTCTCAGGTACTGTGAAGTCACTCTGGGATGTGCAAGCTAGCCATCGCGTGTGAACAGCATTCCAATGCATTCAAATGGCTTACTCCCAATGGGAATGGTACTTTCAGCTTCTTGTCTGAGTTTGTCTGTGAGTCAGCTGATGCCGCGCAACTCGGGGTCCATTCAGTTAAGGGTGAATTGAGCTCGAGTCAACCACGACGCAGGCAGACCCATTGCCCCTCACATCCACTCCTGAATAGCTTAATTTGTTATATAATAGTATACTATAACTTCACTATTATATATTACACTAGCCATTAATGTATGTCTAATGTCATGAATAACCTACCGAAATGTAGTCTAAGGAATAAAACTCAGGACCTCTCTTTTTTTTAAGTAGATATACTTGGAGCTTCAGAGACACATTTGGACAGTTCCTTTGATTCAGAGGTCGACTCGATATTGACGGCTTTTCTATTTTTTAGAAATGACAGAAATAGGTTTGGTGGTGGTGTTGCTATCTTTATTCATGAACATTTTCCTGTAAAACAGAGGCATGCTATTATGCAAACGATATTGAAGCAATATGGCTTCAGGTGCAACTGCCACACTTGAGAACCATTTCTAGTCAGATGCTGTTACAGGCCACCCAGCTCTAACATACAGTACTTGAATGCTTTGTGTGACATGTTGGACAGGGCTAGTGAGGAAAATAGAGAGCTGTACTTGCTTGGGGATTTTAATATTGATTGATTTTCTGATGATTGTTCTCTGAGGAATAGGTTTAGATCCATGGCTGATACCTGTGGATTATCTCAATTAATGTTGCAACCAACAAGAATCTCCATGAATAATACTGGTGGCAAATCCTCAAAATGCATTGATGACATCTACGTGCTCCACAACTGTTTCTGTACCAGTTGGTTTCAGTGACCAATGTCGTAGCTGTCTCCAGGAGAACCAAACTTCCTAAGGCCAGTCCCAAAATTGTTATCTATAGAACATATAAGACATTTAGTGAGGAGGCTTTTCTTAATGCACTAAACCAGTGGTTCTCAAATCTTTTCACATGAAGGACCCCTAAACTGACAAAAATTAGACCACGGACCCCCATTTGATAGGATTTTGCCCCACGGTCCCCCATATGATAAGATTAATGCTTTTACAGTAGTAAACCCATGACTAAAATAGTCATTGTGTTACTTATGAATGGGATTATAGCAAAAATAAATTACCCCCCTTTTGGCTGGGGACCCCCTGGAACCCCCTCAAGGACCCCTGGGGTTCCCCAGACCCTCATTTGAGAACCACTGCACTAAACGATATGAACTAGGCTGATGTATGTACTATTGAGGATGCTGAAACTTTGAATGTATTTATGGATTATTTTATGAGATGTTAACAATCATGAAATTCACAGTTAAAGCTAAAAGTGCACCATGGATTGATGCATCATTGATAAACTTAATGTCCCAGAGAGATGATGCCAAAAAGGCTGCTCTTATCTCCGGTTCTGCTGAAGACGTTAAGTATTACAGAGAGTTTAAGAAACCTGGTGACCAAAATGAACAGAGTAAATAAGATACCTTATATTACTGTAAACAGAGAATCTCTGACATTGGTAATGACAGTAAAAAATTCCATTCAGCTAACAGTGAATCTCCTCCTCTCTCTTTACAACTGAACTCAGGGTCCATTCAGCTAACAGTAAATCTCCTCCTCTCTCTCTTTACAACTGAACTCAGGGTCCATTCAGCTAACAGTGAATCTCCTCCTCTCTCTTTTTACAACTGAACTCAGGGTCCATTCAGCTAACAGTGAATCTCCTCCTCTCTCTTTACAACTGAACTCAGGGTCCATTCAGCTAACAGTGAATCTCCTCCTCTCTCTTTACAACTGAACTCAGGGTCCATTCAGCTAACAGTGAATATCCTCCTCTCTCTTTACAACTGAGCTCAGGGTCCATTCAGCTAACAGTGAATCTCCTCCTCTCTCTTTACAACTGAACTCAGGGTCCATTCA
This sequence comes from Poromitra crassiceps, assembly GCF_964638095.1. Classification (NCBI taxonomy): domain Eukaryota; kingdom Metazoa; phylum Chordata; class Actinopteri; order Beryciformes; family Melamphaidae; genus Poromitra; species Poromitra crassiceps. The sequence continues at coordinate 30,252,065 of NC_139625.1, read as the reverse complement.
GCTAACAGTGAATATCCTCCTCTCTCTTTACAACTGAACTCAGGGTCCATTCAGCTAACAGTGAATCTCCTCCTCTCTCTTTACAACTGAACTCAGGGTCCATTCAGCTAACAGTGAATCTCCTCCTCTTTTTACAACTGAACTCAGGGTCCATTCAGCTAACAGTGAATCTCCTCCTCTTTTTACAACTGAACTCAGGGTCCATTCAGCTAACAGTGAATCTCCTCCTCTCTCTTTACAACTGAACTCAGGGTCCATTCAGCTAACAGTGAATCTCCTCCTCTCTCTTTACAACTGAACTCAGGGTCCATTCAGCTAACAGTGAATCTCCTCCTCTCTCTTTACAACTGAACTCAGGGTCCATTCAGCTAACAGTGAATCTCCTCCTCTCTCTTTACAACTGAACTCAGGGTCCATTCAGCTAACAGTGAATATCCTCCTCTCTCTTTACAACTGAGCTCAGGGTCCATTCAGCTAACAGTGAATATCCTCCTCTCTCTTTACAACTGAACTCAGGGTCCATTCAGCTAACAGTGAATATCCTCCTCTCTCTTTACAACTGAACTCAGGGTCCATTCAGCTAACAGTGAATCTCCTCCTCTTTTTACAACTGAACTCAGGGTCCATTCAGCTAACAGTGAATCTCCTCCTCTCTCTTTACAACTGAACTCAGGGTCCATTCAGCTAACAGTGAATCTCCTCCTCTTTTTACAACTGAACTCAGGGTCCATTCAGCTAACAGTGAATCTCCTCTCTCTTTACAACTGAACTCAGGGTCCATTCAGCTAACAGTGAATCTCCTCCTCTCTCTTTACAACTGAACTCAGGGTCCATTCAGCTAACAGTGAATCTCCTCCTCTCTCTTTACAACTGAACTCAGGGTCCATTCAGCTAACAGTGAATCTCCTCCTCTCTCTTTACAACTGAACTCAGGGTCCATTCAGCTAACAGTGAATCTCCTCCTCTTTTTACAACTGAACTCAGGGTCCATTCAGCTAACAGTGAATCTCCCCCTCTTTTTACAACTGAACTCAGGGTCCATTCAGCTAACAGTGAATCTCCCCCTCTTTTTACAACTGAACTCAGGGTCCATTCAGCTAACAGTGAATCTCCTCCTCTCTCTTTACAACTGAACTCAGGGTCCATTCAGCTAACAGTGAATCTCCCCCTCTTTTTACAACTGAACTCAGGGTCCATTCAGCTAACAGTGAATCTCCTCCTCTCTCTTTACAACTTAAAGGAACAAATGGAGATAATTTAAAATGCTGCTGAATCTCATGAATTTTTACACCCAAACACTGCCTAAGGGCTAATGTACACCGCCTCCAGAACAGATGCGGTACGGCTCCGGTATGGCTGCGAACAGACCCACACTCATGTAATCTGTCAGACGGATGCAGGATCCGACAAAAAATAGAACGGGTGCATAATTATTATGCGCATGTATCGCCCATCAATTGACATGGGCGAGAGTCGATCCGGCAGTTTTACTGTAACGCATCTGGTGTACATTGCCTGTAAGCCTCAGCTCGTTTGCCTAATGGTCCACTTACTGGAGGAGGCTTCCAGAGGTGTAGAGAACCAAAGCGTGTCCGTCTGCATGACATTAGCATGTTTCACTCTTCTAACGTCTGCCTCAAACGTCTTGCTTTCCTCTCTTTGCTTCAGAAGAGGGCCAGGGTCTTTAGCCTGCACTGCAACAGAGAAACGCAAAGAGACCAAACAGGCATGAGGCTTCTGGCTTGTTGTCCCACATACCCAGACAATGCAGACATAACCACATTCACTATCTGTCTGTTTCCAAAATGGCAAAACACACTGACTTGCTGGGGCACCATGACACACACACGCACGCACGCACACACACACACACACACATGCGCACGCGCACGCGCACACGCACACACACACACACACACACACTTTCAGTACACACACACTCAATACACACACACACACACACACACACTCAGTACACACACACTCAATACACACACGCACGCACACACACACACACACACACACACACACACACACACACACACACACAGTACACACAGCTCATCTACTGCCAAAATAATACATCTGGGTGATTGTGTAAGTCCTCAGGGTACAGAAAAAGTAGGCCTATCACCACTCTTATGCCCCATTTCCACCGCTGGTATTGGCGCGGCTCTGCCCGGCTCAACTCACTTTTTTGTAACTTTTCACTGGTCAAAAACCGGGACAACCCGGGTTGAGTCGTACTATTTCTATTTTCTAGTAGCACCTCTGTCGAGGTTCCAGGACTGTGGACCCGGTACCACATGGTGATGTGAAAACACTGTGTGTGTCGTCCGGGTTGTGAATGTGGGTTAGTAATGATGGACCTCCAGCCTCCTGAGTACATGGATACTGATGGTGTGCAGCATGGCCTCAATGATGCTTCAGTATGGCATGGCCTACATCAACCTACTACAGCCCATATAGAGCCATGACCTATATTCTGCCTACAATTATGTGCTCCAAATAGACACTACCATGCTTTGCCAATGTCTGTTTATTTTTTGGGGTTGGGAAGTGTTAGCAATAGGACATGTCTGATGACATCATTCATGACATGTCTCACAATGACCTTGTAAACCATATTCTAAATGTGCAGCAGTGTAATAATCCATTAATCCAATAATCCATTTCATTTGGTTTTATGATGGCCAGGTGCCAAAGAGAGGATAGCCCTGGTAGGACAGAAGAGAGGATAGCCCTGGTAGGACAGAAGAGAGGATAGCCCTGGTAGGACAGAAGAGAGGATAGCCCTGGTAGAACAGAAGAGAGGATAGCCCTGGTAGGACAGTAGAGAGGATAGCCCTGGTAGGACAGTAGAGAGGATAGCCCTGGTAGGACAGAAGAGAGGATAGCCCTGGTAGGACAGAAGAGAGGATAGCCCTGGTAGAACAGAAGAGAGGATAGCCCTGGTAGGACAGAAGAGAGGATAGCCCTGGTAGGACAGAAGAGAGGATAGCCCTGGTAGGACAGAAGAGAGGATAGCCCTGGTAGGACAGTAGAGAGGATAACCCTGGTAGGACAGTAGAGAGGATAGCCCTGGTAGGACAGAAGAGAGGATAGCCCTGGTAGGACAGAAGAGAGGATAGCCCTGGTAGGACAGAAGAGAGGATAGCCCTGGTAGGACAGAAGAGAGGATAGCCCTGGTAGGACAGAAGAGAGGATAGCCCTGGTAGGACAGTAGAGAGGATAGCCCTGGTAGGACAGAAGAGAGGATAGCCCTGGTAGGACAGAAGAGAGGATAGCCCTGGTAGGACAGAAGAGATGATAGCCCTGGTAGGACAGTAGAGAGGATAGCCCTGGTAGGACAGTAGAGAGGATAGCCCTGGTAGGACAGTAGAGAGGATAGCCCTGGTAGGACAGTAGAGAGGATAGCCCTGGTAGGACAGAAGAGAGGATAGCACTGGTAGGACGGTAGAGAGGATAGCCCTGGTAGGACAGTAGAGAGGATAGCCCTGGTAGGACAGTGCAATGCAACTGGTTTTCATTGTGATTACTGTAAGTTTGTCTTGAATTTACTCATTTGTTACTGCAAGAGAGCAATTGACTCTTTGTAACAGAATAATGCAGATTCAGAACATGTTGCTTACTATCTGAAAAGTGCAGATTGGGTTACCTACTCTTGCATATTATTCGACCCTCAGTGATGGCTGTGCACTTTTTAGTACGGCTTTGACGTGCAACATTGCAAATCGTTAAGAGTTTTTTGGGGGGAGACGTCACACAGGCAACATCAAAGCATATGTTGGCACTGAGAGGTGCTTGTCAGCAGTCCTACTCAAGGCGGCCATCATTAGGAAAGCCAGTGCTTATCATTTGTCCGCATGCGAGACCGCGCAATAGTGGCGTTTATTTTGGGCTTTTGCAGTGTTCACACATTGCAGTGCGCTGCCTGACTGTAAGATGGGTAGAATTTAATACTACTAATAATAAATGATGGACCACAAGGCACAAGCTTTGCCTCTTATTGTACATATTCATGGGATAAAGAATGGATTATACAACCATGACAGCTTGTTGTTTCATCAGTGGGTGTGATGTATTATGTTTGTGTGTACAACCTGAGTTTAGCATCAGAGGTTCAAAGGAGCATGCAGCCCTTATTCACTGGAAAGTCCTTGAAAGCCAGTAGACGAGCCATCAGCAAACAGCTCACCTGTTGTTTTGGTGGCTAATTCAGAGTGACATGTTTGTAGTTTGATCCTAGTGGCCAAATTGTGTAGTGTTGCTTGCCGCCAACCCACATACAGTAGCTGCAGTACTATATTCAGAGCAAGCGGGACTTGTAGAAAAATAAAGATTGTCACGAGCAGCAGCAGAGGATGTTGGGTAACACAGAGGCACAGCCATCTATCACCTTTCCATAGCAACCACAAGATACGTGTGGTTACTTAATATACAGTGTGCCTGACGCCTGGTGTACCTACTTTATACACATATGCACAGCTCCTACCTAGCAGATGGCAGTCATGATTGAGTTCATGACCACAAACCTTGTCTGACAGGTTCAACCTGTCAAACTCATAACTCACTGACCTCAGCCAGAAAAGAGAACACCCAGGGAGTGTCTGTGGAACACCTTTGTGTTATGCACTAACTCAACTAAATATTGCACTTTGGGTGTGCTTATTTGTGTCACTTCATTCATCAGCACAGCAGTTTGTTTAAAAGCAAGTGCTGCTTACTGCTTAGTCAGAGCAGTGGTCTCAACTTCAGACTATCTACCTGCACAAGCATTATTATAATTATTAACATACAGTACAATACAGTATGGCTATGTATTCAAATGAGTGTCTAGTTATAGAGGGGCATGAACACAGCTTAGCTCCAGCTTTCTTCTAATAATGTTGTAGATGGTTAATTAAGCTATCTGTGAATCTTTCCTAATCAATAATTAGCCTTCCTATCTTCATCAGATTGTATTTTGATTGTGTGTGTTTTTTTGGTTGAGCGATGCTGACAGACTGTCTCAGCTTTACCCCACGTTGTGACATTGACATCTCCCACGGGATTATTCTGTTCAGTCCTCCTCCATCTAGCTTTCAAATATCCCTACATTTCTGAGAGACAGCCAGCTCTGTATGTGTATGTGTATGTGTATGTATGTGTGTGTGTGTGTGTGTGTGTGTGTGTGCGTGTGTGCGTGCGCGTGTGTTCTTTCTGTGATCTGTTCCGCATGTTTGTTCCGTTGCCCAGTGGGAGCTTCATAACAAGGTGACACAAGAGATAATAACGACCAGTACAGGTGTGCCAAGGCAGTCTGCGAAAGAGGAGGAGGTTGGCACATTGCCACTTGTCCCGATCTGGCTGGCTGTCTCTCTCTCTCTCTCTCTCTCTCTCTCTCTCTCTATCTCTCACTATCCCTCTCTCTCTCTCTCTCTCTCTCTCTCTCTCTCTTCTCAGTAACAGTAGACATAAAGAGGATATGACACAGATGAGAGCTAAAGGCCTACTAATTGGCCATGTAGAGCAGGTCTGGGGCCTGAGGACAGAGGAAAGCAGAGCCGTATAATAGAAGAGTTCTGACATCTCCATTCACTCCAATGGACCAGTTTTTTTTCCAGGAAGTAGAAAGTGGAACTCTTCAGTAAAAAAAGCAGCACTGTCGAGTTGCATCAAAATAGACAGTGTTGTACTTTGAAAGGGTTTTTCATCCCTTGAAATGAATCAAATTGTACATTATCTGCTTTATTTTAGCATGCAAAAGTAGCGCGAGACCCATTCCTGGCTGTTCATTGGCTAATGATTCTTGCATTTTGGTCCTCCGCTGACGCCACTCTCTTACTAGAGGACACTAGAGGAAAGGAGGGAAGGAACAGGGGAGGGAGGAGAAGATGGTGCGTATTACAACTCATAAGCCATGAGCTCACTCATCTCCATCTCCCCATGATAGACCCATCTTGTTTTTGTTTGCCATCTCTCATTTCTTGTTTCGTTCCATTTAAGGCTAATAAAACTGTGATCATTGTGAACATACATGGCTGTGAGTGCAATGCAATGCGTTTGCAGCAATTCATCTTTTCAGAGACAATAGATTTGTGTAGTGCTATAGTGCAGCAGGCGTTGCTGTTGACGGGGCTAAACTGGAGATGATTAGGTTTCGCTGATCAGGCCAGCCAGAAGGCTTTGTTTGAGTCAGCTGATATCATCACATCACTAGTAGGCATCTCGCTCGCTTTAATCATTTTGCTGCAGCAAATAATGACAAAAGGGAACATGTATCGGCTCGCTCCTCAGTCTCAGACTCCAGCTAGAATAATCATCGTCATCATCACCATGGTTTCAGCCTCAGACTCCAGCTAGATCATCATCACCATACGTAGGGACACTGGAGTTACTTCCCGTCTGTTGCTGAGCAACGAATGGTAATGTGGGGGGTAGCGCTCATTGGGGAATGGGGAGTTTCCCCTGCTTCCGGGTCCCCATGCTGCCTGTGACGCGGGAGTGTCCCTACGTATGGTTTCAGACATTATCACTCTGTCAGCCTCAGGCTCGTTAGATCATCATCACCATGGTTTCAGACATTATCACTCTGTCCTGAGTGTAGGATATTAAAAAAATATTTTCTACAAAAAAAATCCTACAATTGTATTGTATGTGATTTTTTTTCTTGAATAACACATATGATGTGTGAAGCAGCTGCCCCCCCCCCCCCAAAGGTATTTTCACATAATCTAATCTGGCCCCCATTCATATAAGTGTGGACACCCCTGGCCTAATACTGCAACATAGGTTCCATACTAAGACATTTGAGGGCGTGATTGTGTGAGGACGAGTGAGAAAGGATGTGTGAGCTGCTCCCACTGAACAGAACAGCTAACAGTTGTCTGCAGCCTTCTGTCACATCAGCCATAGGTGAGGTACAGCATACATAAATAGATCCTTATGCAGTATAAATAGATCATTATGCAATGCTTTGATGTGACATTATATAATAAAGCTGCCAAGCCAGGTGAAAATGGAGAGCTGAAATATTATATTAGAGAAAGATTATATTCCTTTCTGTGTGTGTGTGTGTGTGTGTGTGTGTGTGTGTGTGTGTGTGTGTTTGCGTGTGTGTGTGTGCGTGTTTGCGTGTGTGTGCGCCCGCGCGTGTGTGTAAGAGAGAGACTTGTTCTCATGTGGGAGCAAGTGACATGGTGGATTGTGCTCACTAGTGCATTGGGGCCTGCTACATTAGGTTAGATGAAGTCCTTGAAAACATCTATGTAAATGTAACAGCCTATTATGAGTCATGCTCGTCCTGCATGTGGAAATGTGCTCCCTCTCTGATCCTGTCTGAGGGTATTCACTGTGTTCTTGATAGGCTAGGACAGAGCATTGATTTGAATATGGAGCTGGTTTGATCTCTTGTGAAAGCCATATCTGTTGGTGCTGTGTTCAATTATATTGTCAGACTCAATTGTGGGGCATGAAAAGTAATTAAAACTCATCAAAAAGCTTTATAATGTGATTCTGTTACAATGCAAACTCTAATTCTCTCCTCTGGTGGATCGTGACTTTTACAGAAGAAATCGGCTGAGCGTGCTCTGATTCCTTTCAGAAAAGCAGATGTCTCATATAAATATTACACAGATTAAAGAACTTCCTCCATTACATCATGAAATATACAGCACTTCCACTCATCCAAGAGAGGTGTTGGAAAGAAGGCTTTTAGAACTGGTTTGGGATTTGAGATACTGTATTGGTTGGAATCAGCATTGGTATTAGCCTTTTTCACTTCCCACCCAGTTCACCCATTTTGTGTCTAAAAGGCAGGAAGTTACACAGGTGGAAGCAAAACATTGCTTGGAAGTTGGGAAACCCTCATTAATGTTCTGCTTGCACCTGTGCTACTTCCTGCCTTTTAGACACAAAATGGGTGAATTGACTCATGGGTATATAGAGTCAGGTATGGAATGGTTTGTTGGTAACGGGTGTTTGCGTGTTTGTCTCATGGGTATATAGAGTCAGGTATGGAATGGTTTGTTGCTAACGGGTTTTTTGCGTGTTTGTCTCATGGGTATATAGAGTCAGGTATGGAATAGTCTCGGCTCCCAGACGTTTGGTGAGCTGCGCCACCAAACGTCTGGGAATTTCACTGTCAGAAACTGTCTCTCCGAGTCCGGCAAGAACGGCCGGCAGCAGACACGCCTACATTTATTATTAGAATTTTATTTGGTAGCGGCTATGCCATTTATCATAGTCTTAACACAGAGCATGAAGCTGATATGCTCCAAACAAAATTTATAGCTGTGGTTTATTTTACAATAATTTTTCCTACCCGGAAGTGGTCCGCTTGCTACTGTGAAGTCATCAGCAGGCTCTGTAACGTTAGCCTCGGGAGTCGGGTTTATCGCTGGGGGAAAGACCTCTAGCCGCCGGGGCAGGATTAAACACGTCCTATTAACAGGTTATGTTTGTTTCTAAGTGATTAATATGTTTCTCCGCAAATGCGACGATGTTTTGCGAGACACCGGTTCTGCATGAGAACTGCCCCCAGAAAGCAGGCCCGCCCACAACACTCATGATTGGTTCTCCGATGCAAGGCTTCCAACAGCGCCACCTAACGTTATGCAAAGATTTAAATAGTAATATTCTCAGTTTTACAGGAGTGAAACAGATTAAGACTGAGGGCTGAGTCTAGGTATGGAATGGTTTGTTGCTAACGGGTGTTTGCGTGTTTGTCTCATGGGTATATAGAGTCAGGTATGGAATGGTTTGTTGGTAACGGGTGTTTGCGTGTTTGTCTCATGGGTATATAGAGTCAGGTATGGAATGGTTTGTTGCTAACGGGTTTTTTGCGTGTTTGTCTCATGGGTATATAGAGTCAGGTATGGAATGGTTTGTTGCTAACGGGTTTTTTGCGTGTTTGTCTCATGGGTATATAGAGTCATGTATGGAATGGTTTGTTGGTAACGGGTGTTTGCGTGTTTGTCTCATGGGTATGTGACAATGTCAATATCCAACTTATTAATTAAACTTGTGTCTGCCACTGTAACATGAATTGACAAGGATTACAAGAAGAGTAGGCTGTTGACTGTTGTTGAACTATAGCTGAATGACCTGGTCATGGCGCAGGTCATCTGGCAGTGTCTAGCAGACCACTCCTTCTCTGGGCCGGCTAGTAGTTTGGTCTCTCTGGACGTGGGCCAGCTCTGTCGTCTGGGAGATGTGAGAGCCATCCAGGCCTCGCTCGTTCAGGTGTGCCCCACAAAAAGGCAGGACGGAAATATAAGTTATATAGTGTCCAGGTAGCCTGGGTAAACCCAGCCCCCACGTGACCTGCTCTCAGACCCTGCTCACTAGTCACTACACTAGTGACTAGTGAGCAGGGTCTGAGCGCAGGTCACGTGGGGGCTGGGTTTACCCAGGCTAGTGTCCAGGTAGCTCCTAGCTAGTCTGACGTTCTCCTTGTGGACTCCTGTCCGCCTCACACCGGAAACCCCTTCCTTCCGAGAACAAGAGGCCTCTTAAAGGTACAGGATCATATGTCCATCAAAGAATTCAGCATTATTCAATGACCAAACAGCCAGAAATACATAGGTAAACATTGTCATATTTCAGTTGAGGGGAATACCACCTACTGATCGTAACAGGTAGGTATATAGAGTCACTGCCGTGTGTATCGTCCTGCAGCCAGTTAAGCTGTGAGCTCAGCCCGTTCAGATTGATGAGTGACCATTATGAGTGACACATGGTGACCAGTGGTGACAATCGATGTTTGACTTCTGACTCAAGATGGAGGCTGGCTTTATTGATTCTACCTCTCTGGCCTGAACTTCTCAGGGGTACAGTACTCTAAGGCTATATTTGAATTGAGCACACAGTGTATGAGTGGCCTGCATGCACAGTCCCATTCCTTGGAATGCGTTCGTGCGCGTGTGCGCGCGCGCGCGCGTGTGTGTGTGTGTGTGTGTGTGTGCGTGCGCACGCGCCCGTGTGTGTGTGTGCGCGCGCGCGTGTGTGTGTGCGTGTGTGTGTGTGCGTGTGTGTGCGTGCGTGTGCATGTCTCATTGATAATGGACCGTAGTTAATAATGCAGCAGAAGAAGCGCACTGCACCACCTTTTGTCATGAAAAACTAATTTTCTCAGTCTGTGTTTCTCTCTGTCTCTCTTCCTCCTCAGGCGCTCCTTACAAAACTATTTCATTTTGTCCCCATCGACCCACTCTGTCAATCCCTGCACAGCCAATATTCACTCTGGGAGCAGAGAAACAGATTCACACACTGTATGAGCTATTCATGGACCGTGCAGTATGGATCATTTACCATCGCCTTGCCACCTTTTGCCACGGCCCTAATGGAACTCAATGGCTTGGCACTTGTATAGAGAGATAGGAGCACAGAGAGAGAGACATATAGACAGCTTGGTCTTTTACCTTCTCTCTCCCTCTTTGTGTGTGTGTGTGTGTGTGTGTGTGTGTGTGTGTGTGTGCGTGTGTGTGTGTGTGTGCGTGTGCGTGTGTGTGTGTGCGCGCGTGTGCCAAATTGACATCTACAGGGGGTGGACAAATTAACAGAAACACATAATGATAATATAGAGTCAGGTCCATAAATATTTGGACATTGACACAATCTTCATCATTTTTGGCTCTGTACACCACCAAATGAAAATGAAATGAAACAATCAACATGTGCTTTAAGTGCAGACTTTCCGCTTTAATTTGAGGGTATTTACATCCAAATCAGGTGAACAGTGTAGGAATTACAACAGTTTCTACATGTGCCCCCCCCCCCCCTTTTAAAGGACCAAAACAAACTAATACTAACGTAATCATGCAATCATCCAATGGGTTCTGAAGCATTTGACTGAATATGAGCAGATATTGTCCGAAACACTTGAGAATTTATTCTGCTGCTGTTGTCAGCAGTTGCATCATCAATAAATACAAGTGAACGACTTCCATTGACAGTCATACATGTCCACGCGTGGGCACGTATGACTGTTCATAGAACTGATTCCCTTGCATTTATAATGATGATGTGACTACTGACAATGGCAGCAGGATGAATTCTGACATGTTTCTGGCAATATTATCTGCTCATATTCAACCAAATTGCATCAGAACTCATTGGACGATTGGATGCTTGTTAGTTTGTCCAATTACTTTTAGTCTCTTAAAATGTAATTTTGGTCCCCCTTACCATGTAATGTAATTCCTACACTGTTCACCTGATTTAGATGTAAATTTATACCCTCAAATTAAAGATGGAATTCTGCAATGAAAGCACATTTTGATTGTTTCATTTCAAATCCATTGTGGTGGTGTACAGAACAAAACTGATGAAGATTGTGTCCAATGTCCAAATATATATGGACCTAACTGTATATGAATATCAAGTGCCTACAGTAATAAGGAGGAATATTTTGAACTCTGTTAGTTGCGTCATGTTGCTTTGAAAACCGATGATTGTGGGACACATGCTGCTAATTAGCATTCAGCTCAATAACTGCCCCATGTAACTGCCCCTATAATTGTGATTTAGTGACTTAGAAACTAAAGTCCTTTTTCATGTGCCACTTCTGTTATTTTGTCCGACAACAAGCCATGCCATCTCCCAGAAGGCCTGCAGTTTGCTTAGAAGTGGTTTGACTCAATCCTGTTAACCATTTAAGCCTTTTGTGTATGAGAAACCCTTAGATAGCACAGCTCCCTTAGCGTTCAGTGCTTCCTGGTTGGTATCATGTCCCTTAGCGTTCAGTGCTTCCTGGTTGGTATCATGTCCCTTAGCGTTCAGTGCTTCCTGGTTGGTATCATGTCTCTTAGTGTTCAGTGCTTCCTGGTTGGTATCGTGTCCCTTAGCGTTCAGTGCTTCCTGGTTGGTATCATGTCCCTTAGCGTTCAGTGCTTCCTGGTTGGTATCGTGTCCCTTAGCGTTCAGTGCTTCCTGGTTGGTATCATGTCCCTTAGCGTTCAGTGCTTCCTGGTTGGTATCATGTCCCTTAGCGTTCAGTGCTTCCTGGTTGGTATCATGTCCCTTAGCGTTCAGTGCTTCCTGGTTGGTATCATGTCCCTTAGCGTTCAGTGCTTCCTGGTTGGTATCATGTCCCTTAGCGTTCAGTGCTTCCTGGTTGGTATCATGTCCCTTAGCGTTCAGTGCTTCCTGGTTGGTATCATGTCCCTTAGCGTTCAGTGCTTCCTGGTTGGTATCATGTCCCTTAGCGTTCAGTGCTTCCTGGTTGGTATCATGTCCCTTAGCGTTCAGTGCTTCCTGGTTGGTATCATGTCCCTTAGCGTTCAGTGCTTCCTGGTTAGTATCATGATGGATGGATGAATGAATAGGCTCGTTTGAGTTGACTGCCGCCTCACCTGGAAAGCAGACGAGAGCAGGCGAGCGCAGTCAGGCGAGGCATCAACAAGTCGAACACCCCCGACAGCACACTCACTGCTGCTTTTCTTCTTCTACAGTTTTGTTTAACAGTGGTTTGTAAACAAATTAAAACATGCATTAGCGCCACCCACACTCACTGCTTGAATGACCCAACCCTTCAGATTACTTATTTTAATTTTAATGTAGGCATTCCAAGTGGTATTTATGTAAAATATGGAGTGACAGCTTGGAATAGATATAAAATTGAAGTTTCTACACTTCACTGTGGGTTTGTGATGCACTTCACTTGTGTTGAACCAATAGGCGCTCAGCTTGATGCGTTTCTCGTCATCCTCTGTCATCTGCAGTCGGGCGCAGTTGGTGGGGAGCAACTGCGCCCCCTCCCGCCTGCCCGCCGCTGGACCATAAACTGTGACCTGCTAAACGGGTTGCAGGTACAGCGATGCGGAGCTTAGACTAGGGCCTAGGTGGTATGCTCCGCAGTCACGGGAGTGCGCTCAAAACGGAGACTTCCAGCCCATTTGACTAAAGTGCGGTTATGAGTAGGAGTTCTGTGCATGTTTAGAAACAGCTTCTCTCTCTCTTTCTCTCTCTTTTCATCTGCCATGCTTCCCTTCCTCCCATCCAAAAAAAAAGGCGGTTGCCTAGCAGCGTGGGGAGAGACGTGTGTGTGCGCGGGACCACTTCCTGTAAACAGCAGAGTGGGTGCTCTTTGCTCTCAGCTACAGACGGAAGGAGAGAGTGAGACCAGACGGCCCAAAATAACTCTTTCTGAGTGTCACAAAAGAGAAGCGATGACGTGCGGCGAATGGCAGAAGAGAACAAAAACCTTTCTTTCATCAGAGTGAAAATTTCACAGAGGACGGGTGCCGAGAGAGCTAAGCAGCAACAGGAGCTTCAGGAGCAGCTTTGGAATCGTATTTTCTTCCCCCTGCCAGGATGTGTCACGCCTGGAATGAAAATGAACACAGCTGACACGGGCCGTTTAGGCAGAGTGCATTCAGTCTGTGCTCATACACCGTCATGCTGATTATGTCACAACAAATAAAGCACATCTTTGACTCTGGATATATTATGTAGACAGACACAAACAAAACTGAGCCAGATAGATTTCCTCTTTATGAATTTCATATCCTTTCTTGTCCTTTGTCATCCGCAGAATTATTAATATTATCCGTCCCGGTGTTGTTTACTCTTATCTTGTAAGTGCCAGCTGCAAGAGCATCACCGGCAAACAGAAAAAACCCAACACAGTTCTGTCTCAGGATGCATGTGGCTTCACTGACTGTTGGTGTCTCTCTCTCTCTCTCTCTCTCTCTGTGTCTGCCTCTCTCTCTCTCTGTCTGCCTGTCTCTCTCTCTCTCTCTCTTTCTTCTCTTCTCTATGTCTCTCTTTCCCCTCTCCCTCTGCCTCTCTGCAGCTCTGTGGCGGTGAAGATGACCACGGCACGGTACCGTCCCACCTGGGAGCTGGCTCTGGACCCGCTGGTGTCATGTAAGCTGTGCCTTGGAGAGTTCCCCCTGGAGCAGATGACCACCATCACACAGTGCCAATGTGTCTTCTGTACACTGGTGAGCAGGACACTCCAAACAGCCTCCAGGGTTCTGTAGCTGTCATAGACATCATCACAGTCAGCGTAATCTTTCCTGTGTCAACTGGCTGCATCCATGATGATCAGAATTACTGTGTGCATGGAGATAGATGGAAGTTGGGATCACAATACCTGTTTTCCAGTGGTTTTATTCTGGTTTCCTCAGATTTAACAGTTCTGACCAGATGAGAATAGGCTGCAAAAATGTAAGATGCTCTGATGCATCCAGCACCTGGTGTGTCAAAATGGCACTTTAGAAGAATTCATAACAGAGCTGCCTGAATTTAAAAAAATAAAATTATACAATACATTGATTATTTCAAAGGTACGGTCAATCAAATTGTGACAGCGGTAAGAAAAAACATTTCTATTCAAAATTATTGGGATGTGCATTTTCACTGCACTAGAGGATCTCTCTTCACACCAAAATAAAGCATTTTCAGAGGGGCGTAACGTTACAGTTTGCCCTGTGTGAATAGGCCGAGACACAGGAAGACTCAGTCACAATCTATAGAATAGAATAGAACTTTAATTGCCACGCGACCAGGGCCAGTGGTATTTGGTTTTGGTACTGTACATACTGTATGTAAAAATACATACTTCATAGTTACATCACAATAAAGTGCATACAGACATCACCCAGTAACAGTGCAATTACAACAGACAACAACCATTTAGACAAAACCATTGACGAGACACACATAAAACCACACAAAACTGCACAGTGCAGCAAGTCCTTAACTCATTGAGTGCCATGGACGAGTATGTTCGTCAATTGGTTTAGTAACGTAGAGTGCCAAGGACGAGTATGTTCGTCAATTGCGTTTTTTGACGGTGGGACGTGCATCAAAGCCAGATCCATCTCCTGTGAAAGTATGGTGGCTGTTGAATGTGTAAAAGCTATTTTAGGGACCCATTAGGTGGCGACAGTGCTCTCCAGATTACAGAAAGGCGAGGAAAAAACAGAGAAGAAGTCGTTGGGGAAACGGAAATCGCATCGCATCCGTATGCATCGATATGCATGAAGCATAACGTTAGCTGTGCCTGCAGCAGCCAATCTGCTGCCACAATTGAGCACCTCCGTGTCCGCTGCGATAGCCCATCCGCATGATTTTGTTATTAGTTGTTATTATTCTCAACTGGAAGCATGGGAGCCGGTGACAAATACACGCGGAACGCTGTAAAAAAGCTGGATGTAGCGGACTTTTCAGTGAAGAGCAAACGCAGCAGAAAGCCCCAGAGACACTCCCACACGGAGGAGGAGTGTGCAGTTGAGACGGGGGGGGGGGCACGCAGAGCAGCATACAACACTGACCCAGACAGACCCAGACAGCAGGACAGGATTGGCAAACGCAAGCTAGAATATCTGATGCCCACCAGCAGTAAATCAAGACCAGCAAGAAGCTGCACCAGGGGCCAGCGCTGCTGGTTGCAGCTAAAAAATATTGTTTTGCCAAACAAAATTCCTTGGTTTTCGCTGTTCTATTGAAGGAAATTATTTTTGAGGTGTGACTACATCAGAAAATATTAGCTTCAGTCAGTGATGTGCATGAAATGTTTAATTTCACAAAAGGCTCATTATCTCAGCTTCTAGAAAAAAACGGCTGTTTTTGGTTAAATCAAGCTATCTTCTCCGGCTGATAACTAAAGAACGGAAAATGATATCAATAAACCTGTTTTTGCTGATGATAGAAGAGAGTCTCATCGTTCTTTTTGCGTGTTCGGTGTTTACATAGTAATATCACACAATATTCTGTGGGCCTCGAGAAATCACTGAAAACGCTCTGAAACTCTGGCACTGGGAGCGTCCGTTCTCCAAAAGTGGCTGGCACTCAATGAGTTAATATAGATGGTCAATGGAGGGAGTTGAGTGTTCTTATTGCTGTGGGGGAAAAGCTGTTTTTAAAACGGGGGGATTTTGTGGCAAGTGACCTGAGACCTGGTTTGCAGGATGGGAGAGGTCTGAAATGATCTCATTTGCCCCTTTTGAAACATGGCACGCTGATGGTATATAATATGGATTCGATTGAGGGGAGGGGACAACTGATGCCTGACAGCTCAGTTTTTAAACTATTTGTATCACTCATTTGATAGTCAAACATTATTTTTCTATATCTTCTTTCTGCGGTTCGAAGAAGAGTTCGAACAAAGTCCAAAAAGGAAATGGCTTTGTTTGCTTGACCATGAAACTGAAACTGAATAAAAGGCAATAATCTTGCCGTGCATATCCGTGTGGTTGTTTTTGGTATGGCAGGGAGCCCATTTGAACAAGAACACAACATAACAGAGATGAGATTTGTCTTTCAATATTCACTGGAGCATTATCACAGACAACAAGTAACAGACAGACATACTGTAAGTCAATATTGTATTACCTGCCTCGCACTGGAACTATGGATTTTCAGATCTACATTATTCGACAAACCTATATCAAACCTCACTGTCTTCTCCAGTAGAGTAGATAGTGGAAGTTACATGGTTCCTCAAATGCTGTAAATGGCACATTGAACACATCAGTGAACGCCACAACAGAAGTGGGCTTCCTCCTTTCTCTGAAGAGAAAAACAGACAAAGATAGAAAGAGAGAGTCAAGTGCTTGTTTACTTTTAAATCTGATCGACTGACTGGCTACTGAACTCTGTGTGTGTGTGTGTGTGTGTGTGTGTGTGTGTGTGTGTGTGTGTGTGTGTGTGTGTGTGTGTGTGTGTGTGTGTGTGTGTGTGTGTGTGTGTGTGTGTGTGTGCGTGCGTGTGTGTGTGCCTCTGTGTCTTTGTTTTTCCTAACAGTGCCTGAAGCAGTATGTGGAACTCCTGATCAAAGAAGGCCTTGAAACTGCAATTAGCTGTCCAGACTCTGCCTGCCCCAAAAGGGGACATTTACAAGAAACTGAGGTATTGATATAAATAAATAAGAAATAAGTAAAAAAATATATAAATAAATATATATATTTTTTTTTCTTTTTTCTTAGATTGCCATTTAGCCTTATCTGTCCTTACTTGTTCCCAAAATCTGCACACCGAGCCCCTTGTCACAGCCTGATCCTCCCTTCCCTCTCCCTCCTATCCTAGCCCCTCAGTAATGCCTTTCCTCTGGAATGGCTTGAGACTGGACTGAATTTCCAGACACGAGGCACAACAAGTGATTCATCTGGAAATGCGTGTGCTCGACATCAGAGAAAAACAAATTATCTTTGTGGAGCGGATCAGTTCTCCCGTGCCGGGCATCTTGTAACCGCTTAGCTCATCCCCTGCGTCACGGGAAATCTGAGGTGATGAAACTAACTTAGCTGGTGTAAAAGCTCTATGCCTCGTTCAAGCTCTAGTCTCATTCAAGATGGCCACTGTGCTCCACCTGCATGAGCGGTCTGCCTTGCGAGCGGGGGTCAATCTGAGGCTAAAGTGCTCTGGTCCTGCAGGCAGTTTGGTTGATGGACTCTCTCACACATGGTTCAGCACACCGCAGACTTATGTTTCCAATCAATCAGCATCTCTGGCCCTTAATGGAACCCCGGCTCATCATCATGCCAGTCGCTGTATGCATCCTTCATTCCTCCCACTCTGACAGCAATGCCTTCCACCTGGAATTGACTGCCCTTTAAAAAAAGCTCTGGATACTCATTTCATTGCCCAATAAATGGGTACATTTAACCTTGAGTGGGTCCATGTATGCACCTGGCGTACATCCTGGCAGTGGGATTCTCTATGCCTGGGAATGAGACAGGGGGCTTATTGGTAAGCGAGGAGTTCTGATCTTGTCGAAATTTGACATTGTTCTGGAAATGAAATTCACATACTGCATGTATAATGCTTTCTTGCCTCCTATCTATAAATATGCATGACGACCTGCTTACTGAATTTCTCTGTCTCTCTCTGTCTCTGCCCCCCCCCCTCTCTCTCTCTCTAGATTGAGTGCATGGTGGCCACAGAGATGATGCAGAGATACAAGAAGCTTCAGTTTGAAAGAGGTAAGTGCGAAACATCAGTGCCAACTGAGTGGGTGATGTGTGGGTAATGACTGTCAACCACAGACACACGCGGACCTCACTGTGACGCGGACCTCCCTGTGCTACTTCACTGTGACACGGGAAAAGAGTGACGACAACCCAGTGCGGCACGTGTTGCCACTCGCTGAGTCTGAAATCACTCCTTCACCCCCTGTGGATATTTGCAGACTTGAAATAGCGCACAGCACAGGAGCGTCTGTGAAGAATCTGTGGCTGCAGAGATTTGAGTGAAACCTGTTTGCTTAGTGCATGTTAGTCTTGGGTTTTCTGTACTTGTTTCACCATATCCGCCTTGCAAGTCATTGATTCAGACTAGTCTCTTTCAGAGCCGTATAGATCGAAGAGTCCCGACATCTCCATTCACTCCAATGGACCAGTTTTTTTACTCTCAAGAGTTCCAGGAAGTAAGCTCCTGGATTAAGCAGCACTGTCGAGTTGCAGCAAAATAGACAGTTTGTGTTGTACTCTGAAAGGATTTCCCCCCCTCTTGAATCAAATTGTACATTATCAGCTTTATTTTAGCATGCAAACGTAGCGCGAGACCCATTCCTGGCTGTTCATTGGCTAATGACTCGCATTTTGGTCCTCCACTGACGCCACTCTCTCTCTAGAGGACCTAGTCTCTTTCCCACTTGTGGAATTCCGGAATCAATACAGCTGTTTATCAGTAATCAGGCAGGCAGGGTTGGGAAGTTCAGGCCAAACGCTAGCCTGATTTGTTCTGACTCAACCCTGTCATCCATCAAAGTTGATCACCGGTCCCCATCAAATATACATGAAGGGGAAAGCCTCCACTCCCAGACTTCGTTTAAAGACATTCTAATAGGACTGGCTGTAGCCTGGTGAACTGTCTGACTGACTGCGATGGAGGCAGGTATTTTAGCATAGCATGATGGAGCCAGGTCTTTTAGCATAGCATGATGGTTTAGCAGGTCTTTTAGCATAGCATGATGGAGGCTGGTCTTTTAGCATAGCATGATGGAGGCAGGTCTTTTAGCATAGCATGATGGTTTAGCAGGTATTTTAGCATAGCATGATGGTTTAGCAGGTCTTTTAGCATAGCATGATGGTTTAGCAGGTCTTTTAGCATAGCATGATGGTTTAGCAGGTATTTTAGCATAGCATGATGGAGGCAGGTCTTTTAGCATAGCATGATGGAGGCCGGTCTTTTAGCATAGCATGATGGAGGCAGGTCTTTTAGCATAGCATGATGGAGGCAGGTCTTTTAGCATAGCATGATGGTTTAGCAGGTCTTTTAGCATAGCATGATGGTTTAGCAGGTCTTTTAGCATAGCATGATGGTTTAGCAGGTATTTTAGCATAGCATGATGGAGGCAGGTCTTTTAGCATAGCATGATGGTTTAGCAGGTCTTTTAGCATAGCATGATGGTTTAGCAGGTATTTTAGCATAGCATGATGGAGGCCGGTCTTTTAGCATAGCATGATGGAGGCAGGTATTTTAGCATAGCATGATGGAGGCAGGTCTTTTAGCATAGCATGATGGTTTAGCAGGTATTTTAGCATAGCATGATGGAGGCAGGTCTTTTAGCATAGCATGATGGTTTAGCAGGTCTTTTAGCATAGCATGATGGTTTAGCAGGTATTTTAGCATAGCATGATGGAGGCAGGTCTTTTAGTATAGCATGATGGAGGCAGGTCTTTTAGCATAGCATGATGGAGGCCGGTCTTTTAGCATAGCATGATGGTTTAGCAGGTCTTTTAGCATAGCATGATGGAGGCAGGTCTTTTAGCATAGCATGGTGGTTTAGCAGGTCTTTTAGCATAGCATGATGGAGGCAGGTCTTTTAGCATAGCATGATGGAGGCCGGTCTTTTAGCATAGCATGATGGTTTAGCAGGTCTTTTAGCATAGCATGATGGAGGCAGGTCTTTTAGCATAGCATGATGGTTTAGCAGGTCTTTTAGCATAGCATGATGGAGGCAGGTCTTTTAGCATAGCATGATGGAGGCAGGTCTTTTAGCATAGCACGATGGTTTAGCAGGTCTTTTAGCATAGCATGATGGAGGCAGGTCTTTTAGCATAGCATGATGGTTTAGCAGGTCTTTTAGCATAGCATGATGGAGGCAGGTCTTTTAGCATAGCACGATGGTTTAGCAGGTATTTTAGCATAGCATTATGGAGGTAGGTATTTTAGCATAGCATGATGGAGGCAGGTCTTTTAGCATAGCACAATGGTTTAGCAGGTCTTTTAGCATAGCATGATGGTTTAGCAGGTTTTTTAGCATAGCATGATGGTTTAGCAGGTCTTTTAGCATAGCATGATGGTTTAGCAGGTATTTTAGCATAGCATGATGGAGGCAGGTCTTTTAGCATAGCATGATGGTTTAGCAGGTCTTTTAGCATAGCATGATGGAGGCAGGTCTTTTAGCATAGCATGATGGAGCCAGGTCTTTTAGCATAGCATGATGGAGGCAGGTCTTTTAGCATATCACAATGATTTAGCAGGTCTTTTAGCATAGCACGATGGTTTAGCAGGTCTTTTAGCATAGCACGATGGAGGCAGGTCTTTTAGCATAGCATTATGGCTTAGTTCAATCTGTTTTATCTCTCCCTCACTGTGCTGCTATGCACTCGCTGTCTGCAGCTGCCTGCATCTCTGTGCTTTCTACGCTTTGCAGAAGAAATGTTAACCGTGCGATAAAAGGCTTGGATATCAGTGCTGGGAAGATGATGGCAGGCCTGTGCCCTACACGCCATGCTGTCAATGTAGACATGCTAATCGGGGACATGGGAGTTCCCACGCTATAGAGGGCTATCGCTCGTTCATGCCACGTGCCCTGCAGATTCTCCACCCACACAGAGTCACATACACAGACACACTCCATTCACATGCAGCCACATACATGCATTAAGACAAAGCACAAAGACACACACATAATCACACAAACACACAGCACAGGCACACACACACACACACACACACGCATAAACACACAGCACAAAGACACACATAAACACACAAAGACACCGCACAAAGACACACACATAAACACACAGCACAAACACACACACACAAACACACAGCACAAAGACACACACATAAACACACAGCACAGGCACACAGAAAAGGGGCCGTGAATGCAAGATATCCTATAAATGAAGAAAAGGCCTCACAGAGCTGTTGATGCTGCCTTGATAAGGGCAGTCAGCCATCTCATCAATGTCCCGGTCCAGTCAGGCAGAATGGGGGCTGTAACCGTTCCATATTTCTCAGGCTGAGCCAAGAGTGCATGTGAGAGTGCATGTGAGAGTGCATGTGGAATATGCGCTCGGGGCTCTTGGCAGAGGGGAAGGAGGACAAGAAGGGCATCACACTCTAAACTTGCAATGACAGAATTGGTGGAAAATTATGCATTTTTTTTCTCACCCCAAAAAGTAATGGAAAATTATTATTCAGTATTCAAAATGTTTTGGAAAAATCATGGAAATTGGTTAATAGAATTTCAGATTTTTAATACTTTATACTTTTAGAACCAGTTAAGCAAACTTTGTAGATCTAAGTTTTAAGGAATCATCATAAAATTGCTTGATTGATAGACTTTAGCTGTAAGAATCAGCAAAAAAAAGAGACTACTCCACAAATAATATTAATGTCTCAAGAACTGAGATGTGTAGGAACCCGTTTACCAATATGCAAGGTTGCGTTCATGAGTGTGAATTGGTGAATAGATCAGTTACAAATGGCATATATATCTTCAGTACATTCACGCTGCGATCATCATTGTGTGTGTTAGATGAGTCTCTCCTCAAAGAGCTGCTGTTGTTGATGCCGGCCCTTGTTGTGTGCCGTCACAGAGGTGCTACTGGACCCGTGCCGGACGTGGTGCCCTTCCTCCACATGCCAGGCCGTGTGCCAGCTCCCAGAGGCAGACACGCCCGGCTCAGCGCTGCCCCAGCTGGTCCAGTGTGCCGTCTGCGCCCTGGAGTTCTGCTCCGCCTGCAAGGCCAACTGGCACCCCGGAGTGGCCTGCCAGGAGAGCACCCTGCCCATCACCTCCTTCCTGCCCGGAGAGAACAGGTCTGCTGTGGATGGCTTTGGATCGCTTTGATTTGTTGGTGTCATCCCTCTTTCTGTCTCGTCACTTCCCTTCATTATCTTGTTCCCAACTGCACTCATTCTCATTCTCTCTCTCTCTCTCTCTCTCTCTCTCTCTCTCTCTCTCTCTCTCTCTCTCTCTCTCTCTCTCTCTCTCTCTCTCTTTTTTTTCTGTTATCTTTCTCATTATCTCCATTTTGCTCTTGCTCTTATTGATCAGATCTATGTGGTGCATCTCTGTAATCTGAATACCACATACACAGATTACACATTCAT
Organism: Poromitra crassiceps; assembly: GCF_964638095.1. NCBI lineage: Eukaryota > Metazoa > Chordata > Actinopteri > Beryciformes > Melamphaidae > Poromitra > Poromitra crassiceps. The sequence goes on along the minus strand of NC_139625.1, from coordinate 30,229,781 downwards.
TCAACACATTCAGACATGGTTCTACTTCAGTGATCTTATATTTATGTTTGACTAATGAGGTCTGTAGTAACTGATAATAAAGGAGCTGCCCGTGCTGGATAATATAATAACTTGTCAAAATGTAATAAAACACTCTGTAAATGGGTCCAAAATACAATAAAACTTGCGTAATATTCCATTAGTGATTACTACTTAAAAAGTAATATATTTAAAAAATGTGATGTAATAAAAATATTGATGATTAATGTTACAACTCTAGTTATTTAAATATTCGTTTCTTAGTACTTCATCAGTTAAAAATATGTTACACTCCTTATGAGGTAATAATTGCCAGTTAATGTAAAAATGTGATGTGATTGCATTAGCCAACAATTTATTATAGTAACTGATTTCATTACATTTTCAATCGATTTTAGAGGTACATTTGATTACATTTTATTACAAGTTGCTACAAGGCCTAACTGCAGAGGCAACCCTTGCCAACTCCTGGAAACAATATTCCTATTCTCAGAAGAGGAGTAGCAGTCTGGGATTAATGGTGAGCTCAACTGATCATTCAGTAGCAGGATCAATGTTCCAAAGCTTGAGTTCATTCATGAATATATATTAGCCCGTAGAGAGAGCCCGTCTATAGTTCCAGGAAGGCTGCTCAGTCATGTAAGAAACAGTAGGACTCATCCGGTGACTCGTTAAATATGGATTGACAGCTGGTCTGGTTGGCTGTGTTGCTGCCTGTGTCCTTGGGGGAGCAGCTCAGGTTAGCCAGGGTTTAGCTGGGGATCAGCCAGGGATACAATACAAAGTAAAAGGCAGACATAAAAGAACAATCTCCTGAATCTAAACTGCAATGAAGAGCTATTAATCTTTTTAAGGATGCAGTGATGAATCTGTGAGGGGAGAGGAGGGGAAGCTTGACAGGCCTGTCCCAAGATGTGTGCAGCTGACCCACCGCTCTCTGATATCCTCTTAACCTCCAAACCTCATTAGTACCACAGAGCTTTCCTCTATCTGCATAGGTTCAGGGCCGTGCTCATAGGGCCAAGCGGAGGGGGAGAGAGGATTACCAGGACTACTCTTAGAAGTTAGGAGCTAACCCTCGCTGGCTGAACGGCACCTCCTTAGATGTTAGGAGCTAACCCTCGCTGGCTGAACTGCACCTCCTTAGATGTTAGGAGCTAACCCTCGCTGGCTGAACTGCACTTCCTTAGATGTTAGGAGCTAACCCACGCTGGCTGAACTGCACTTCCTTAGATGTTAGGAGCTAACCCTCGCTGGCTGAACTGCACCTCCTTAGATGTTAGGAGCTAACCCTCGCTGGCTGAACTGCACTTCCTTAGATGTTAGGAGCTAACCCTCGCTGGCTGAACGGCACCTCCTTAGATGTTAGGAGCTAACCCTCGCTGGCTGAACTGCACCTCCTTAGAAGTTAGGAGCTAACCCTAGCTGGCTGAACTGCTCCTCCTTAGATGTTAGGAGCTAACCCTCGCTGGCTGAACTGCACCTCCTTAGATGTAAAGCGCAAATTATGCTCGAGCGAAATCGACGGCGCTGACTGCGCGGCGTCAACTCCTTGTTGTGAGGAATGAGGAAATGCCATTTCCTTATTTAACAGTGCTTGTCCCTCATCTAGCAAAGCCTTCTGCAGGCTCACCGGAATGAGTTTTGAAATGACAATAAAATGTCCCCCCACCGACATGATTGCAAGTTATTGGTAAACGACACTATAATGTTTTGGACATGTACCGCAGCCAACGCGCCGAGTTACGTTTCGAGTATGCACAGTCTCGCTGTTGCCGCTAGTTGGCGGCAAGGCTCCTCCAAGTCGAGGCTGCGCAGAACCCTGTAGATGTTAGGAGCTAACCCTCGCGATTGTGAAAGCTCTGGATTCTGATCCTTCCCTTCCCGAGCATGTTCTCAGCCTTGTTGTTTGGAGGAAGGTAGTCTCCCCCCAGACTCAAATATTACGTTGAATCGCTGCGCTCCGCATACTACATAAGTGAGTCTGTGCCACTTAACAGCCACTGCTGGTTTTTGAAGGCGGGTTGAAATTGAATGAGTGACAGGTCGTAGCACCGATGAGAGAGAGGTTCGAAAAATGGGCTGCGCCTCCCGTGTCGTCTGATCGCAAAGTCGTTACCGATTGGGGAGGACTGAATCCACCACTGGCATATGACTGGCCAAGTGAACGGTTCCCTCCCATAACCAGCCAGCTGAGGTAAAGTGTCCCAGAGCCAGAGAGAGCTCTGCAGCATGCAGTAACGTAGTGTATCAGCGTAGAGTAGTGTAAGAACTCTCATGGGTCTGCCGTTGAGACTAGGAGGAACTTGGCTGGAGAAATTATGAAGCTGCTAATTTGAATGGCAGCCTCGTACCAGACCTGATCACAGCAGACCTGACCTATAGGTCAGGTCACGGCTATTATGTTAAAGGACAGGTATTCCTCTGTGAAATGTTCCATTTACCATCAGGCCCTCTGCCTGCCTGCGATAAGCTTTCAGTTTCCCATGAGCAATTACTTTCTTTGCATAACAGCCAGTATCCCAAAGAAGGGTGTTTTCTCCACCTCCCCCCCCCCCCCCCCCCCCCCCCCCCCCCCACACACACACACACACACACACACACACACACACACACACACACACACACACACACACACACAGTATTTTTCTTGGGCATTGCTCAAGATGCCCAGAATAATATGTAACAAATGGAGTTGCCTTAAAAATGCTAAGATCCACCCATCTAGTCAATGAGTGCAAAGCAATATTGACAGTGCTTTCTGTTACAAAGTCACAGCTGTGCTTAGATTGCCTAAAAGAAAGGACAAAGTTTGATTAGGAATGTTTCAGAAAATAAGCCAGGAACGATTCAAATGCCGACCAAGTATCTCACCCCCCCCCCCCCCCCCCCTTAATTCAGCAAACTCTTGTTTTCTGGCTTTGTTTCAAGTTGGCGTCAAGATGAATGGAGGTGTGTGTTGTGGGGGGGGGGGGGGGGGGGGGGGTTTGGGGCTCGCTGAATGTGCTGTAATTCACTCAGGACCGGTTCAATCAATAGGTGGAGAATTGGCCTGGAAATGAATGGGCTTGTTTTGTGTCCTAGGAGGAAAGTGACCTGCTGGCCTCCTGCGCTGACGAGTCAGCACTTTGACTGACACGAGACAAATGGAGACAAATTAACTTTTACTGAGAGAAATGGATATCTAGTTAGACGGAAATGGTCGTGGTCTATATAGAAAGAATGTTGATCGTAGAAGCTGTGGTTCCAAAGTTATGGACCAAAATGTAAAGAGGGCAGCTATAGCACCACCGTGAGGTCAATCGGTGTAATTGTTTAGGCCAGAGTAGAAGAGTACTCTATGAACCTATGTACCCAATTTGGGAACAGTCGCTCTTATGGTTTGTGAGCTACGGGTACTTATTTTTGCCATAGCTCCGCCTATAGTCGAAATGACACAATTGTTTTTTACCAAGGTTAATTCGCAACGGACAATGCGTTCCGGAGTTAGGACGATTTTTTTAAACTAGGCCACACCCACAAAAGTTCGGAAGTCGATTATATCGCAACGGTGCGGTCTTGCAAAAAAACGTAAAATAAGTTTTGTGCAGGACAGTCCACACATGCTGTGTGGTGTGGTTTGGTGAAGATTGGACAACATTTGAAGGAGAAATTGCGGAAAAAAAACTATTTTGGAGAAAATTCAAAATGGCGGAAGATCTAGTTAGACGGAAATGGGCGGGGCCTCTATCAGCAGATGCGGAATGACCCAAGGAATCCAGGGAATTTTGATTGTAGATGCTACGGTTCAAAAGTTAGGGACCAAAACATAAAGAGGGCTGTTATAGCGCCACCTAGTGGTCAACTAGTGTAATTTTTCCGCCCATAGTAAAAGGTGACTCTAGTGAACCTACCTACCAAGTTCGGTAGCGGCAGGTCTTATGGTTTCTGAGTGGGACCAAATCGGCGACTAAATTGGTGACTAATGGGTGGACAAACCCTGTCATAGGGCCTGCGCCCTGCGTGCGCTGGACAAAAACAGTTAATGACAGGTGGTTTTTAGAAGAGTCTCATACAGACTGCTGAATTGAAGCTATTAAACACTCCTGGCACCAGTAACAACGTTATACTGTCCTCTAGCACAAACGGTAGTAAATATTAATCACTGCCTTATTACCATCGAATCTCCAACACTTCTGGTAAAATGAATGTCAATTAGATTTGATTTCATGACGAGAGTAAAAAGAGAAAACATCACGTTACTGTCTCTGTCCTCCACAGCTCTTTCTATAAGAATGAAGAAGATGATGCACCGATCAAGCGCTGTCCTAAATGTAAAGTTTACATTGAGAGGGATGAAGGCTGTGCCCAGATGATGTGCAAGAATTGCAAACACGCCTTCTGCTGGTACTGTCTGGAGTCCCTGGATGTGAGTTATACAGGCCAATGGTTCCTACTACTTCCCCTGTTCCTTGATAGTCACTGCCAGAGCAATAAGAGAAACATTGTGCTTTCTTCCCAGCTACATATCGCTCTAGAGATTAATATTTCAAAACTATTTGCATGCTGCCTGACCAGGTTTGTTGTAGAGATATCATTTGTCTCCTTGTGACAGCAATGACTTTCATATTCAGAAGATTGTAGCTAACCTTGGACTTGATAAGATGCTTTTCTGAAATGATTTTTTTCTTCCTATGAAATCCATTACAAGACATTAATGAAACATTAATGAAAATGACAGTTTTCACTGAGCTCAGATAAGGCTCACCATATGAGCCGTGGTGCATTATGTCATCCTAATTCTATAAGCACAGACGATTGATTGGCCCACACAGGTCATTTAAATGCCTTTACGTCTGCCAATCTGAGAAGAGCTGCCTGTGTCTTTCCAGACAACTAATGGTGTGTGTGTGTGTGTGTGTGTGTGTGTGTGTGTGTGTGTGTGTGTGTGTGTGTGTGCGCGTGTGCGCGTGTGTGTGTGTGTGTGTGTGTGTGTGTGTGTGTGTGTGTGTGTGCGCGTGTGTGTGTGTGTGTGTGTGTGTGTGTGTGTGTGTGTGTGTGTGTGTGTGTGTGTGTGCGCGTGCGTGCGTGCGTGTTATGTGTGCGTGTGACAGGATGACTTTCTCCTGATCCACTATGACAAAGGGCCCTGTCGAAACAAATTGGGACACTCCAGGGCGTCTGTTATCTGGCACAGAACACAGGTGAGAGCTTGTGTGTGTGTGTGTGTGTCTGTCTCTCTCTCTCTGTCTGTCTCCCTCTGTGTCTCTCTGTCTGTCTGTCTCTCTCTGTGTCTCTCGCAGCGCTCCCACTTTTATCTGCACTGCAGCATGTGGCCGTGCATGTGCTCTCTCGCTCCCTCAAGTGCTCACATGCGATGACAGGACGTATACAATAGGAAAAGGACAGCTTGATCCATGTGCTGTCAAAAGTGTCTGCTAAACTAGGTGGCCAGGTCCCTGCTGTCTCTAAGGTCCCTGCTGTCTCTAAGGTCCCTGCTGTCTGACCTCCTGCTGTCTCTAAGGTCCCTGCTGTCTCTGAGGTCCCCCCCCCCCGCTGTCTCTAAGGTCCCCTGCTGTCTCTAAGGTCCCCGCTGTCTCTAAGGTCCCTGCTGTCTCTAAGGTCCCTGCTGTCGCTAAGGTCCCCGCTGTCTCTAAGGTCCCCCGCTGTCTCTATGGTCCCTGCTGTCTCTAAGGTCCCAGCTGTCTCTAAGGTCCCCTGCTGTCTCTAAGGTCCCTGCTGTCTCTAAGGTCCCTGCTGTCTCTAAGGTCCCCTGCTGTCTCTAAGGTCCCTGCTGTCTCGGTCCCCTGCTGTCTCTAAGGTCCCCGCTGTCTCTAAGGTCCCTTGCTGTCTCTAAGGTCCCTGCTGTCTCTAAGGTCCCTGCTGTCGCTAAGGTCCCCGCTGTCTCTAAGGTCCCCCGCTGTCTCTATGGTCCCTGCTGTCTCTAAGGTCCCAGCTGTCTCTAAGGTCCCCTGCTGTCTCTAAGGTCCCTGCTGTCTCTAAGGTCCCCTGCTGTCTCTAAGGTCCCTGCTGTCTCGGTCCCCTGCTGTCTCTAAGGTCCCCGCTGTCTCTAAGGTCCCTTGCTGTCTCTAAGGTCCCCGCTGTCTCTAAGGTCCCCGCTGTCTCTAAGGTCCCTGCTGTCTCTAAGGTCCCCCCTGCTGTCTCTAAGGTCCCTGCTGTCTCTAAGGTCCCTGCTGTCTCTAAGGTCCCTGCTGTCTCTAAGGTCCCCCCTGCTGTCTCTAAGGTCCCTGCTGTCTCTAAGGTCCCTGCTGTCTCTAAGGTCCCTGCTGCCTCTAAGGTCCCTGCTGTCTCTAAGGTCCCTGCTGTCTCTAAGGTCCCTGCTGCCTCTAAGGTCCCCCCTGCTGTCTCTAAGGTCCCCCCTGCTGTCTCTAAGGTCCCTGCTGTCTCTAAGCATGTCTACTGTGCAGACCTTTTGAAATCATTCAGATGCCTCTGTAGTGCCTGTAGGCCTACCTATGAAACTGAATGAAATGACGGATTACATCATGGATTAGATAGGTCATTTCCCACGCCTGTTCTTCCTCCATGCTGCCCTGGCTTGTGCTGCCAGCCTGATAATGCCTTCAAGTCACTGACAGGCTCAGGCTAGTGCTGTTAGAACGGCTCTACCGCTGCACACTGACAGAGGCTCAGGCGAGTGCTGTTGGAACGGCTCTACCGCTGCACACTGACAGAGGCTCTACCGCTGCACACTTCCCACATTTCACCTCAGTATCTCTCCTTAGCCAACTCATCTATTCATAGGCTGGCAGCACATTCCATTGTCCAACATGCTTGTTATGTTGTCAACATTAGCATACACACTGGCATCTGTTGCCCAGTGGGCAGGCGGAGTCATACGGTTACAGTTCATCTTGTGGGAGCTAGCTCTAGCTTCTTGCAGGCGGAGTCATACGGTTACAGTTCATCTTGTGGGAGCTAGCTCTAGCTTCCTTGCTCTGTCTCTTTTCTCTCGCTCTCCACATTTGACCCAGCCTTGAGCCCTCAGATCTTGAGAAATGTCCCTCGACTCAAATATCTGATATGTGCCGGCCAAATGTGGCTCATGTAAGACTTGTTACAACTTCTCCCATGCACCGACCTGTATCTATCAGATGGGTTGTGTTTATCCACCAGTGTCATACCTTCAGGTAGAAGGTTTTGCTCTCCATCATGCAAGTATGGTTGGGGTCTGTTACTCTGAGCAAATGGGGATATTGCACTCAATCCACTATGCTTCTCTCTACATCACAACCTCTCCACCGGCTGTAAAAAAGACAGTCAGTAATGCTGCTATGTGTTCTTGATAACAGGCACTTGTCCTTCAGAGACCTGCCCCCGAGTGATCACACACAAAAAAACATCTCTTCTCTCTCGAAATGGAAGGAAAAGCATTATGCTATTATAAGTCACTGCTGCATGTGACTGCATGTTATGCATTCCATTTTGTAGCTCTGATGTTGCGCTGGTGTCTGGCGCCCCCATGTGGTGAACTATCTAACTTGCTCTGCTCATTAATGTAAAGAGAAAATCCACTTACATCATTCGTCTCATCTCTTTTTTTCCCACATGCGATGTTAGCAATGCAGTGATGCTGGTTTGTTTTATATGATTAGCCAGGGCGAGTTCGTAGTTAGAGAGACCATAGCAAGTTCAGTTCCCAAAACACAAATGTTTTGCACATCAGCAGCAGCCATGTATCCTACTGAAGTGTTCATTAAAATGTGTATAAATTAACCTTTTAATTGCTGTTGCTCCCTCTCCAGGTTGTGGGGATCTTTGCTGGGTTTGGCCTTCTCCTGCTGGTCGCCTCCCCTTTCCTCCTGTTGGCCACGCCCATCGTCCTCTGCTGTAAGTGCAAGTGCAGCAAAGGTGACGACGACCCTCTGCCCACCTAAACACGCCACCGGAGAAGAGGCGGAGCCGGAGAGCCACCCCGAGGATGGGCCATCGTTTTTCCTTTCCACCCCTTTACATTCTTTTCCTCCCACCAGCTTTGAGTGCTTCATTTTTGGGGGCGGGCCTGCGCCAGCCCCGCCCGCTTTTGGATCCATCGCTCTGCATGGAAGAAAAGCTACCCGACACCATGGCCTGGAGGAGGGGCCCGGGGTCAAAGGTCAGAGGAGGTCAGACTTGTGAAAAGGACCGTGGTGTCCTTGTGTGTGAGACATTGGTGGTTTGGGTATGTGTAGCAAGTCTGGGCCACTTCAGGGGGCCTTAGCCAGTGGGTTACTGTGGTGTGGTACATATGGTGGGTCATTACAAGCAAAGTAAATATATGAGTGTTAAGAAATGCTTTGTATTGTTCTCTTGTATGGACATTGTTATTCAGGAGCCATTTTTGAGACTTTATCGCTCTTGTTTTGTTAGTTTGTCGTACGCAAAAAAGCTTTTTTCCTCCCACCACCACACTCTGTAGCTCTACAGGTTCAGTCAGTAGCATTAGAGTTACACCACGCATGTTTGGTGTTGACTCTGTTTGCACACAGGACATGCTTTTCTTTGTCATGTTCACGACTGAGGTAGAGATGGGAGACTGTCGGCCCTCTCAGCTCACTGTACAGCACCTCCTCTTGATGATGTCACTGTACGGAACGTCCTCTTGATGATGTCACTGTACGGAACGTCCTCTTGATGATGTCACTGTACGGAACATCCTCTTGATGATGTCACTGTACAGCACGTCCTCTTGATGATGTCACTGTACGGAATGTCCTCTTGATGATGTCAATGTTTTATAACCTTTTGCTTTCAACAGAACTGTGCTCAACAGTAGTGTCCAGGTGTTGTACTTTTGAGTGTTTCCCAAACCGTTAGTTTGTTACAAATTTAAAGGGGATTTCCACTCAAACTTGAGAATTCATGTTATTCCAGTGGTCAGGTGACAGTCAGGTTATTACTGTGGTCAGGTGACAGCGAGTCATGTTATTACTGTAGTCAGGTGACAGCGAGTCATGTTATTACTGTAGTCAGGTGACAGTAAATGGGAGATAATTTTGTTGACCCTCGGAATGATAGCCTAAGTTTTATACCCAAATGAGCTTCATTCTATTATCTAGTACTAGTACTATGGCTAGTTGTTAACCACTGGTGTGATCCCAGTCACCTGTACCATCTTTCCCAACTCATTTTCTATGGAGCAACTGCAAACATATTTTGTGACAGCTGGAGTTCTCTGGTTTCTGTATTTTTGAAGATCTGACAAATATTTATCAGGGTTCCTACACAGTATCGAAAAGTATGGAATTAGATTTGAGTAATTTCCAGGTCTGGATAAGTATGGAAAAAAGAAGATGCAGTTTGGAAAAACAATTGCGTTTGCAGACTAGTGCCCCTATTCTGTTTTCTAAAATAGAAAATTCCGCATAATTATGTTTTTCTCACATTTTCTCCCCAATTGTCGATGGCCAATTATTCCCCCCGCTGTCCCGGTCATTGCTCCACCCCCTCTGCTGATCTGGGGAGAGTTGTAAACTAGCACATGCTTCCTCGGATAAATGTGCATTCGCCAGCCGCTTCTTTTCACCTGACAGTGAGGAGTTTCACCGGCAGGACGTAGCGTGGGCCACATGTACTGGGGGGAATAGCGTAATTGTCAATTGACAATCACGCTATTCCCCCCAGTTCCCCTCCCCCCCCAAACAGGCACCCTGATCGACCAGAGGAGCTACTAGTGCAGCGACCAGGACCCATACCCTTAATCCGGCTTCCCACCCGCAGACATGGCCAATTGTGCCTGTATGGACGCCCGACCAAGCAACCTGCAACGCTCATGTTTGTAGGCAGGGAATCTACCGCTGCACTACCCAGACGCACAAAATTCAGAATTTCTACAAAACTAAATTGATCATAAAACAGTGTTTTTCATGCCGTTTTGGAGCAGCCAGCACAGCCAAAATGTTTACTGCTGTGTGTGTGTGTGTGTGTGTATGGGAGGGGGGGGGGTGTGTGTGTGTGAGTGTGTGAGAGAGAGAGAGGGAGAGGGCGGGCCAGAGCCTGCTTGATGTTGTCTAAAGCAAGGCAAGAAGTATGGCGTGTGACCGAACGCACACTCCTACACTGAGCTGCCTCGTCTACGCCTGTGCGCCTGTGCGTCACAGTCTGCAAAACAGATCTGCCTCAAGTGCCTTCTAACTGTAGCAAATCTTCCATACATCCACCACCAATATCTGCAGCAATTATGCAGCAGTATCTAAATTAATTATTATCATCATAAAATGCTGTGCATTGAACTTGTCTGGGTTTGGTGTTAATTGTAGTACCTAGCTACAATTTCTCACAATTTGGAAACATAATAGTACACATAGTCAGAATCTAACATGCATGTTAATGGTTGGATTTTAAACCATTTATTTACATAATAAACATCTAGCTATTCAAAAGTTAGCAGTAGGCCAGTGCAAAATAATGAAAAGAAAGAGCCTATACATCTCTTCCTCTCTACCCGTCTCTTTTGCCATGTCCCTATCTGTCCCAGAGTGGACAAATGGAGTGAAGTCAAACTCAAGGTATTTGGTCAAATATTTTGTGATTTGTCCAGATCTCCCAGCCCTGTGCCAGAGAAAGTGGGCTAGAGCTCACCCATATGAACATATGGATGTGGGGCAGAAGGTTGTTGGTTCAATCCTTGCATCAGATGAAATGTTCACAGCTGGTGACTGTAACATACCAGCAGTTTGTGCTTTATCATTAGTAGTTTCAACACTAAGCTGATGAGGGGGACTGGAATGAGATAGATGGCTGATTCTAGGTCAGTGAGATAAACAGCCGTTTTGTGTGTAGTTGTTCGCTGCTTCACCGTCTGACTCTTTACACTTTCAGATCAGGTCCCAAAGCCCAAACAGTCTACAGACTGTAGATGTGATTTTTTCTGTAGTCTCACACCTAGCGGCCGCCTACAGCTCTCATTCCATTATTAGAAAAATCGTCAGTAAAACTTCAACTGTCTGTGGCTTGCTCTCATAATCACCTGCTCATATCTCTGTGGAGGTGGGGGGGGACCAGATAGCTCCTGGTGGTGGTGGTGGTGGAGCGGGAATCAAACCGTCCACCCGCTTTTGCCCGTGTCTCTACGTGGTCGACAACTCCTTCGCACCACCAGCTCCCCTTCGTTCCCACATATCTTCTCTGAGCGCTTTTCACTCTTTCCTCTGGCTGTCGCTTTTCAAAACTGACTGAGGCTCGAAGCCACAATCTCAAAACTGACTGAGGCTCGAACCCACGAGCTCAGAACGTACTGAGGTTCGAATCCACAAGCTCAGAACTGCTGGGCGGCAAACTCTCTGAGCCACTGGGTCACACTTTTCTTAACACAGGTTTTTCTTAGAGCTTTTCAGTCTTTCCTCTGGCTGTCGCCATTAAAAACTGACTGAGGGCCGAACCACGAGCTCAAACCTGACTGAGGCTCGAACCCAAGAGCTCAAACCTACTGGGTGCAGTGGGTGGCAATCTATGGTCTGAAAAATATACAGAGAAGTTTGGAAATCTGAGTGTGAAAAGTATGGAATTTTGAAATGGAAAATGTGTAGGAACCCTGATTTAGAGTCTGTGCCGTTACTGTACAGGAATTACTCAAATTGAGTGGTGTTCCCCTTTATGGTCAGCATGAATACAAAGTCTAACTGTAGACGTTGTGTCCAACAATCCACTGAAGGAGATGTCACTCAAGTCATTCTCTGACCCAGTTGCTGGTTTAGCCAAATAGAAATGAATGGCCTTATATTATTGAAAGTAGCCAAAAAAAAGGGGGGGAGGGGGCATTTCCCTGTGAATTAAGAGTCAAAAATAAAAAACTGAATAATCCCAGGGAAAGCACATTGAAAGACATTTTCAAAACATTAGTCAGTGAAGCCCTTTATTTTATATTCAAATGATTCTATGATGTCATCCATATGCCACACTGTTAATAGCCATACTGTATAACCCAAACTGCTGTTATTAAAATTACTATCCTTTGTGTGAACCAGGGCCTGTATTATTTACTAAGCCTCGCTGAGCAGGACAGCTGATCTACAACCACCCACCTGACCATCATCACCAATGATCCGAAGCTGAACTGAGATCACATCTCCTGCTCTTTGGTGCTTAACAAATACCTGCTGGCCAAAATTGCAAACTTGCATATGTTAGTGGTCTGAGTGTTAATGTTACGTTTGGCTGGTAGTGAGACCTTCAATAACAAGCAGCTACTGCTTGCAGGGATCAGGGATGTCAAAATAGTCTATAGAAGAAATTAAAAGAATGTTCCATTTTGGGCACATTATAACAAAGCTGCTCTGATATCACTTTATCTATGCAAGTTTGTACATTAGCATTCTTAAAAGATCATTGATTTGGTCATATCAACTGTATGCTATACGTATCATTTCAACGGTTCTGTAGTAAAAGTTGCATATTGCCACCATTATGTGCATATCATGGTTTTTATTTAATCAGGGAATTATGCAGGAACCATCAATTTTTTTGTTCACCATCTAATCTTCATTTCCATTACATATCTATGTTGTTGTCTTTTAGCTACACTTAAACGTAATTTTGAAAACCAGGACAAAAATGGCCACTTTAATTTTTTTTCTCTTTGGGGTTTGATGGCAAGGAGTGAGACATAGCAGTGATCCAAGGCCATCCACCTCAAATGCTTTTGCTAGTTGAATATCTATATGTGAAACATTATTTCTGTGTTATATCAGTTTTATTATGTGACATCATTTTGTCATATACAGATTATTTCAATGTGTAGAAGATCTCCGTCTGCAGTGACTGTTTCTTATGTTAGGGTCTGCAACCCTTATGTGATTTTGTTGATGAAACGGATCAAAGCGTTTGCTACCATGCCATTCCATTCTTATGAGCATGCCATTTAATTCATCCTTCCTTCTGGTGTAATTACACCAGTGTCCATGCAGCATTTCATGGGAAATGTGGCTACAGCAACCGAGAACAGTCAAGTGGTCAACAGTAGGCAGAATGTCATCAGCAACACCCTCCTGCCCTCATAGAGTCTACTAGATAAACATACTTGTGATTATTAGCATTACATTCGGAGTACAGTACCTTACCTGTAGCTTATATAGACCTCAACAGTTACGTGACATTTCTTGCCGCGGCAGTGACTTTCCCATTCACAAAAAAATTAAGAGAATAGAAAATTAGTTTTTTCCCCGATGTTATTTTTTATTTTTGCTCCAACTGAAATATGTTATGGTCACTCATGATTCAGTAGGTCAGGGGTTGGCTTATTTCCAGCCTTAAAACTCGTTATATAAGGATTTTTGAAATGTCTATGGAGATACTGAATGGGGAACTTACTTCTGGGGCAAAAGATGTCACGTGACTGTGAGCTCTATTGTTTTCACTGACCCCGCCTACTCTATGAGCATGATCATTTAAAAGCCAGTCCAATTTTGTACCTTTGCAGTTTGGTCCATAAAAATTATTTCATTCCAGAAGCTTTTTTTCTTTTCTTTTTTACAATTGTGCCAAGCAGATTTCCAGGAAGGGATAAAGAAAGTAGGGGCTGTATGCATTTTGGCCATGTATTTGTAATGTATAAACGGGTATTACGGGGTGGAGAGGTTTTATTGCTTCTTTCTGTAAGCGCTGCACCATATATGGGTTTCATTGTTTTACTTCTTGATATGATCAGTGAACAAATCCAGTACTCATTCTGTGTGGTATGGTGCCTGCTGTGTTTATTGGAGGGGTTTAGCAGTTAAAATCAATGTAAACTCAATGGAAAAGTCAATACATATGAGAGATTGCAGCCATGCAAGGTTTTCACAGTGCTAGTGCTGTGTATAGGGGTCTTATATCAACTGCTGGTGTCGATGCCTGGCTGGAGAAAATCAATTTGAAACTGTTAAAATATTTATGTGAACACACAAATATTATTAGCAAAGTCCTGAATAGGCACAAACTGAAACATTGCATCAATATCTGTTGTTTTTTTGTCCACAATATTGTTATTTTATCCATGTTTGCTGGCACCACTGAACAGGTAGATATGCAACAAATATAAAGGGCCAAACAGTACATTACAATCAGTGCATGTGCAATTGCCTAATAGCCTGTTTTCCACACTAGGGCCAACAGGGGCTTTCCAGGGCTAGAAATAATTGACAGTTTGTATGATGATGCCTTTACCCACATGAAACATCAACACAGGTGTGTATGATGCCTTTACCCAGAAGAAACAGCACAGGTGTGTATGATGCCTTTACCCAGATGAAACAGCACAGGTGTGTATGATGCCTTTACCCAGATGAAACAACAGGTGTGTATGATGCCTTTACCCACATGAAACATCAACACAGGTGTGTATGATGCCTTTACCCACATGAAACATCAACACAGGTGTGTATGATGCCTTTACCCACATGAAACATCAACACAGGTGTGTATGATGCCTTTACCCACATGAAACAACACAGGTGTGTATGATGCCTTTACCCAGATGAAACAACACAGGTGTGTATGATGCCTTTACCCACATGAAACAACACAGGTGTGTATGATGCCTTTACCCACATGAAACATCAACACAGGTGTGTATGATGCCTTTACCCACATGAAACAACAGGTGTGTATGATGCCTTTACCCAGATGAAACAACACAGGTGTGTATGATGCCTTTACCCACATGAAACAACACAGGTGTGTATGATGCCTTTACCCACATGAAACAACACAGGTGTGTATGATGCCTTTACCCACATGAAACATCAACACAGGTGTGTATGATGCCTTTACCCACATGAAACATCAACACAGGTGTGTATGATGCCTTTACCCAGATGAAACAACACAGGTGTGTATGATGCCTACCCACATGAAACATCAACACAGGTGTGTATGATGCCTTTACCCAGATGAAACAACACAGGTGTGTATGATGCCTTTACCCACATGAAACATCAACACAGGTGTGTATGATGCCTTTACCCACATGAAACAACACATGTGTGTATGATGCCTTTACCCACATGAAACATCAACACAGGTGCTTATGATGCCTACCCACATGAAACATCAACACAGGTGTGTATGATGCCTTTACCCACATGAAACAACAGGTGTGTATGATGCCTTTACCCACATGAAACAACACAGGTGTGTATGATGCCTTTACCCAGATGAAACAACACAGGTGTGTATGATGCCTTTACCCACATGAAACAACACAGGTGTGTATGATGCCTTTACCCACATGAAACAACACAGGTGTGTATGATGCCTTTACCCACATGAAACAACACAGGTGTGTATGATGCCTTTACCCACATGAAACAACACAGGTGTGTATGATGCCTACCCACATGAAACATCAACACAGGTGTGTATGATGCCTTTACCCAGATGAAACAACACAGGTGTGTATGATGCCTTTACCCACATGAAACAACACAGGTGTGTATGATGCCTTTACCCACATGAAACAACACAGGTGTGTATGATGCCTTTACCCACATGAAACAACACAGGTGTGTATGATGCCTTTACCCACATGAAACATCAACACAGGTGTGTATGATGCCTTTACCCACATGAAACATCAACACAGGTGTGTATGATGCCTTTACCCAGATGAAACAACACAGGTGTGTATGATGCCTACCCACATGAAACATCAACACAGGTGTGTATGATGCCTTTACCCAGATGAAACAACACAGGTGTGTATGATGCCTTTACCCACATGAAACATCAACACAGGTGTGTATGATGCCTTTACCCACATGAAACAACACATGTGTGTATGATGCCTTTACCCACATGAAACATCAACACAGGTGCTTATGATGCCTACCCACATGAAACATCAACACAGGTGTGTATGATGCCTTTACCCACATGAAACAACAGGTGTGTATGATGCCTTTACCCACATGAAACAACACAGGTGTGTATGATGCCTTTACCCAGATGAAACAACACAGGTGTGTATGATGCCTTTACCCACATGAAACAACACAGGTGTGTATGATGCATGCTATTTTCTCTTGACTGCTATGTGTTAAATATTACAATGATGTAGCCCCAAAAGATTTTTTGAATGGTAGCATTGTGTGTCTGTGTGTTGGTTTTTCCACAAAAACATCTTGTGATCAACCCCAAGTCATAGACTTTTGGCCTGCCTTCCATGATTCAGTAGGTTGCCTCCATGTGTCTGTTTCTTCCTTTACAACAGTTTTTATACACTTATGTTGGGTTATAGTTTGTTGTTTTTACATTATCTGTATAAGGAAGGAAATGCAATTGGTCAATTCACTTTCAATCTCCTCAGTAAGTGTGGATTGTGAGGGGAAGTAAGACTTCTGTATTTAGAGAAAAAATAATGTGTTTAGCTCAGTCGTTGGCCATACTAACTGAACTTAATTGAAAGTTAATTGACCTGAACGATGATTGCTACAAAGATATACATTGTAAAATGGCATATTTGGATAACTTCTGTACAATTCAGACGTGGCATCTCCATATATACAGTTCCAGTAACACTGTGACAACAGGTATTAAAGGTTGTTGTTTTTTGTGATTCTGTTCTTCTCGTTATTCATTCACACCAATCAATGAAATTAAATGGTTTTGGATATCATATATACTTTTTAGATGATTTTTGGTCCATTAGGTTACACAATGGCTCCCTCTGGTGTTAAAAGCGAATAGTTGTGTTTGTCACTCACCAAAAGAGAACTACAATGTGTGACGGCCCTCCCACTCTGCCTTTGTTTGCAGGAGCCTGGTTGGGGTCATTAGGCTGATTGGGTGCGCCTTCAGACATTCAGCAATGTGTCTCTCCCTCCTCATGCACCTTTTGTTGCATGTAGTTTGTGTTGCCTAGTTATTTTTCCCCCTTAGTTTTAGTTAATAATTTATTATTATTATTAGCGTTGGGGAAGCTACTTTGAAAGCATAGCTTAGGAAGCTACCAACTACTTCACTATGGAAGTAGTTACTTAGTAGGTTAGTAGCACTACAGCAAAGCTACCCTGGGAGAAATGTAGTTTAGGAAACTACAAGCTAGGCAGAAAAAGTAGTTCAAACTACTTTGTAAAATAAAGCATTAAATTGACAATGTACATGTGTGATATTAGAAATAAAATATAATGGTCTACAAAAAAGTGCAATGCCAGCAAAAATATGCCTCTCAATTGAGTTTATTGACACCCAATACATTTTTGTTATTGTAAA
The DNA here is from genome assembly GCF_964638095.1 of Poromitra crassiceps. Taxonomy (NCBI): domain Eukaryota; kingdom Metazoa; phylum Chordata; class Actinopteri; order Beryciformes; family Melamphaidae; genus Poromitra; species Poromitra crassiceps. The sequence goes on along the minus strand of NC_139625.1, from coordinate 30,212,597 downwards.
CAAATCTGGGTTCTTCTGGGTTTTGTTTTATCAGATAATAAACAGTAAAGACTTGACTAGGATTGGTTACGGTTAGGGTAAGAATCTCAGGGCAAGCCAATCAGAGGCAGCTTAGGCTGTGTATCTTGTCAAGAAGTACAGTTAGTGGGATCCTGGCTGATTCTGGTCTATGGTGCCTTCAAAGTGATCAGGACAAAAGAAAAAGGAACAGTCCTGTCAAAGGGGGTTCTGGTTCAACAGTAATGGTAAAATAAAATAAATATATATGTATATATTCCTTTGCAGGGACGGCGCTACACCGGGGCAAGGTGGGCTATAGCCCCCTCACAAATCTGCCAAGCCCGTTAAGCCCCCTCAAGCATTTTAGTATCTTTTTTATTTTTAAATAAACAAATGTGTAAAGTTAATAAGGCTATGGTTAATGAGGCTATCTGATAAGCAGTCTGCATTCTGTCTGCCCATTTCTGCACAAAGGTCTGTGAGCTGGATGGTTCATTCTCTTTCTGTGATGGAAACAGCAAGTCAATCGGTAACCTTGGAGCTCGGCCATACAAGAGAACGAATGGAGAAAAGCCTGTCGCTTCATGCCTTGTGCAGTTATAGGCATGTACGATGTGTGGTAAATGATCCTTCCAATGGCTTTTCTTTTCCTCTTGTAGAGTACGCATCATCTGAAGGAGAGTCCGGTTCAGGCGTTCGACTGGATTGCTTTGTGGATGATAAGGAGTGGTTCGTGAGTGAGAAATTCCTGATAGTTGTTGTAGTCTTTGAAACAGGTGGTTCTCGAACTCGCGGCCTTGATCATGATGGAGCTTCTCTGGGTACCCGAAACGAGGGATAAAATCCTGAAATATCTTTTCAGCTGCCGTTTTCCCTGACTTGTTCCTCGTCGGGTACGCCTGGGCAAAGCGTGTGAAGTGATCGACTATGACAAGGATATACTCATATCCTCCACTGCTCGGCTCGAGATGTAAATAGTCAATACTGACTAGTTCAAACGGAGTACTGGTGGTGATCGAGCCCATTGGAGCTCTCTGTGGGACATTTGGAGGCTTTTGTTTGATACAGACACATTTTTTTGTTACATAGTCCACTATGTCTTGCTGCATGTAGGGCCAGTAAAATCTTTCACGTGCCAACTGAATCACTTTTTCGGCACCTACATGTCCCATGTCGTCATGTAAACTCTTTAACACCAGACATTTACATTTTTCAGGGAGGACAAGTTGTTTGTTTTGTTCTGTCCATCTGTACAGTATCCCATCATCGACAACGAGCTTATTCCATTCATAAAGCAGTCTTTTTGTCTCTCTTCCCATGACATTCTTATCCTTCTCATTGGGAGTCCAGTTTTTCAGTTTCAGGGTGATGACTTCTTTGATGGCTGGGTCATCCTCTTGTGCTGCTCTGATGTTTTCAGGTGTGACACTAGAGGTACTATTGACGGGTACTGACTCCTCACTAGCATCACCGATTTGCAATACAGCTACCCAAGGGATATCATTGTCTTGTACAGCTTTGCTACCCTGCCACACTGCAGATATCACCTCTGGCTGTACTGTCTCCGTATGCTCACTCATCTGATCTTTGAGTTTTAAGGGGTATCTGGAGAGTGTGTCAGCGTCTGCGTTCATTTTGCCAGGCCGGTATTTTATGTCGAAATGAAAGTCGGCAAGTTCGCCAACCCACCGGTGTCCAACAGCATATAGTCGTGCAGTGGTCAAGATATAAGTCAACGGGTTATTATCTGTATAGACGGTGAATGTTGGGGCGTAATACAAATAGTCCCGAAACTTTTCACAAATAGCCCATTTTAGCGCCAAGAACTCAAGTTTACCGGAGTGTAAGTGGTAGTTTCTCTCGGCAGGTGTTAATGTTCTTGACCCGTAGCCAATGACGCGCAACTTATTATCTTGACGTTGGTAGAGCACTGCTCCCAACCCTTCATTGGATGCATCTGTGTGCAATATGAACGGAAGGTCAAAGCTAGGATAAGCTAGGATGGGAGGATTGGTTAGCATGTCTATCAAATTTGAAACAACACTCTGGTGTTCCTCTGTCCATACTATCGGTGTTCTGGAGGGGAGTTGCCGTTTATCTCCTTTCTTAATTTGACCTTTGCGGGTGTTGGTATGGAGCTGGGTGGGCTCTCCAATGATCTCAGATGGGTTTTGGGTGAGTTCATACAGGGGTTTCGCCAGTCGTGAAAAGTCCTGGATGAATGATTGATAATAGCTTAGAAATCCCACTAGTGCTCGGACATCACCAAGTGTGCGAGGTTTCTGTTCTTTCAGTGCCATCACTGCTTCCAAGTCTTTTGGGTCAATTTGGATCCCCTCTCCAGACACAACACGACCGATATACCGGACCTCCCTTTTAAAGAGGTCGCACTTTGTTGGTCGTTTGCCCCACTGGCTACCGTGTATCTAACGGTGCTTTGCCCCACTGGCTACCATGGATCGAATGGTGCTTTGCCCCACTGGCTACCGTCGATCGAACGGTGCTTTGCCCCACTGGCTACCGTGTATCTAACGGTGCTTTGCCCCACTGGTTACCGTGGATCGAACGGTACGATTTTTTTTAAATTGACATATTTGTGTCGAGTCCACCCCTGGGGATACACAGTGATCGAACCAGGCGTTTTGACGGTACAATTTTTTTTAAACTGACATATTTGTGTCGAGTCCACCCCTGGGGATACACAGTGATCGAACCAGGCGTTTTGACGGTACGATTTTTTTTAAACTGACATATTTGTGTCGAGTCCACCCCTGGGGATACACAGTGATCGAACCAGGCGTTTTGACGGTACGATTTTTTTTAAACTGACATATTTGTGTCGAGTCCGCCCCTGGGGATACACAGTGATCGAACCAGGCGTTTTGACGGTACGATTTTTTTTAAACTGACATATTTGTGTCGAGTCCGCCCCTGGGGATACACAGTGATCGAACCAGGCGTTTTGACGGTACGATTTTTTTTAAGCTGACATATTTGTGTCGAGTCCACCCGGATACACAGTGATCGACTCTGGAGGTATAAGGGGTTCATAACTATCAGCATTCCTACGCAAGTATGAATTCGATTTTAGTATTTTCCAGGTCTGGAAAAGGATGGAAAAAGGAAAAGAGATTATGGAAAAATACTTGTTTCCAGACTATTGTCTATTGTGACTATCTGACTATACATACATGTTAACAATTGAACCATTAGTTACATAATAAACATCGAGCTGTATTCGCAAACTAACCTGGTCTCACTCCCAGGGCGTCAAAATACGTCGATTTGTCACACCCCCTCGGCATCATTATTGCCGATGTGAAAGGTGTGCCGAAGAAGGACCGTCTCGAGGTCACCTCACACTCACAGTGGTCCAGTGGTTTTGAACGTAATAAGGTTTAAGTAGGTCAAAGTTGCACTAGGGAGAAGGGTGGGAGTGGCGGACCCATTCAACACCTGGCTCGACGTGATATCTGAGGAACACCATCACGGAATTTCTTCAAATTGAGCTCAAACATCAATTTGGACTCAAACATGAACTGATGAGATTTTGAAGGTCAAAGGTCAACAAAGCTCAAGGAAGGGGCTGGGGAGTGGGCGTGGTGAAGGAAAGGGGTGGAGCTAGGTAAAATTGGCTGTAGCTAGGGATAGGAAAGTCATAGAGAGGATTCGGGATTTGATGGGTGTGTAGGGGGAGTGGCTAGGGGGGGTGGGTGGTGGGAAGAATCATGGTGAGGGAAAGGGGCAGGGCTAGGGAAAAGGTGCCATAGCTATGGATAGGAAGGTGATAGAGGACCGGGCTTCGAGGGGTGGCTAGAGAGAGTGGCTAGAGGGATGTGGGTGGTGGGAGGGCAAAGGGGCTTTAGCAGCTAGGGATATGAAGCTCCTAGAGCAGGGCTATTCAACTAAATTGTTCAGGGGGCCACATTGTCAGAAAGCTAAGGGGCCGGGGTCCGGACCGTTCCCCGAGCCATTATATGTACACTTGACACAACCCGCCACCACATTTTAGCAGCCGTGCTGGAACTATTATTAGATAGGGGGTGCTGTAAGGAATGGAATCTCGACGCTGCCCGATCCCTATTTAGAAGAATATTTCATTTTAAATTAACATTAGGATTATACTGTTGTGATGTCATTATTCAGTATCTTCTCCTTTTCTCACTCACTTTCATGTAACCACCTGCTCTCCCTTTAGTCGTTTTACACTACAACAGACAGCAACACAGGCATAAACACTGAACTTATTATTATTATGGAAAACCAGATTATGATGAAAATCAAACACTGTAATGTAACAAACAAGGAAAAATGAAATAAAAAAGCTTCTCCCGGGCCAGTCATAGAGCTTTGTCCCCCACCCAAAAAAAAATAAAAAATAAAAAAATGATATCAAACTCTGGCGGGCCGGATCAAAATTCAAAAGGGCCGTATCCGGCCCGCGGGCCACCAGTTGAATAGGCCTGTCCTAGAGAGTTGGGATTCGAGGGGTAGGTTGGGGGAATGTGTAGGGGGATGTGGGTGGTGGTAGAGGGTGTGATCAGTAAGGGGCGGGGCTATGGAAAATGGGCTGTAGCTATGGCTAGGAAGGTCGTAGAGAGTCAGTCAGTGTTCGAGAGGTGGGTAGAGGGAGTGGATAAGGGGCTTTAGGTGGCGGGAAGGACCATGGTGAGGGGTGGAACTAGGGGAAAGGGGCCGTAGCTAGGGATAGGAAGGTCGTCAAGAGTCAGGGTTCGAGGGGTGGTGGTTGGGGGGATGTGGGTGGTAGGGGTAAGACCCATTTTCCATGTTCAAAATGATTAACCATGTTGCTAAGGTACTCCCAAACATTGCCTAACAGTGCCATGAGGCTAAATAACCACACCACTGTGCTGTGGGCTTCAAGGTAGGCTACCTATGCTTGAATGAGACTGGACAGACATGGCTGTAGACTGCTCACTTATTGGCAGAGGCAGACAACCGTGATGCGCTATTTCTAGCATGTTGTTTTTCTCTTAAGCTCCCATACACTATAGCTTTTAAACTGATTGTGCATTGTACCATATAGCTGAGATGATAACTTAGAATTTCTGAGTCACACTTTTTCGTTTGCGGTGTATTTGGCTTATTAATCACTTTTTTCCTGTTTTTTATCTCTTTTCTGTTCATGTTCTTGTACTCATAGAACATGTTTGCATCTTATCTAGCCTTTGTGTTCCTTCCCCCATCTATTGCCGCTGTGTCTGATCAAGGCCCATGTGTCAGTCTTTTGTTAATGTCTGCCAGAGAACAGGTTGTTCTCTCTCTGTCTTTGTGTCTATTTCCTGTCAGATGCTGGATGGGGAGCATTCACAAGACAACCCTGAAAATGAAAGTGCAAACGCCCTGTGATATATCATCCCACACCAGCTGTTCTCTGTTTGGAAGGCCTCTCCACCAATCATTGGGCAGGACCACAGGAAGTTACCATCTGTGGGCGCCATGGCGACGGGGTTTGCGGATGAGCGTTGAGGCTGATGTGTTATCTGGAACAAATGAAGTATGATACATGGGAGAGAGCTGAACCTCAGAGGCGGGGAGACAGAACGAAAAGAGCCGGGCCATAACGCTGACAGGAAGAGAAGAGAAGAGAAGAGAAGAGAAGAGAAGAGAAGAGAAGAGAAGAGAAGAGAAGAGAAGAGAAGAGAAGAGAAGAGAAGAGAAGAGAAGAGAGTCCTCTGCACCTGCTCTGTATAGAACACCAGGCTCTGCCATCACACGTGTGCTGGCTGCTGGCCGATCAGGCTGGCCTGTTCTGGCTTTACCTTCTGCACCTTGCTGCCAAGTCCTCCTCCTGCTCCCCATCAGCATCTCCTCTCCTCTGCCACTCTGCACTCACCAGCCCACCAACCCTTAACCTTTCAGCCCCCGCGCTGTAACACCATCACAGGAGAATGTGTCGAAAAATCTTATTACGATCACATCTCGTTACGGCTGTTCTTTGACTGACCAAAGCTCTCTGGTCTGCAGTATGTATATAAGCCATGCTGGTGATGTATGCGTGGAGTGTTGGCTCCTCCTGTCCAGCCAGGGTGGCATTTTGATGAATGTGCCCTATAAAATATAAAATATCTCAAAGCGATTGAATATTCAGAGAGGGGGGGAAAGTGCCCAAGCAGGTGCTAGGCAGACGCTTTTGGATACAGTCTAGTAGTCCATGTACAACCTGGAGAGAGCAGATAGAGTGAGAGTTGAGCCACAGGGAAGCGTTACCTCTTGCAGGCCAGTCTGCACACTGCAGGAAAGACAGTGAAAAACATGGAAGATTCTCTTGAAAAGGTATTAAAATTAAAGGTGTTGCATTATTTTACCAAAATCAAGCTCAGATTAACTATATTGTGAGGTTTCATCCTCCTCTTCGTCTGATGGATCCATACTTTTCACAAAGGCAGTAAACGGTCCCTAAATCTTTTCAAACATATTCAATTTACCTTTTCCTATATATGTTAGACTTTCTAAAGGGAGCGTCAGCATCTGTCTAACCCAATGTGTAACATTTTGGCGCATTAGTCTTTTTCCAATACATTGTGATCAATCTGTTGGCATGAAGGAGACAATATCTATCATTGCTTGTTTGCTTTTGGCGTACTCGTAGCCTTCTGGATTTAGCCCTAAAACCAAAAACCCAGAGTCCCTTGGGACGTCTTTTAAAATAATTTCCATTGCGTTTTTAACCTCCTCCCAGAAAGATTTGACCTTACTACATTGCCACACACAATGAAACAGTGTCCCCTTCACCTCAGTACATGATTTTGTACTGTTTCTACCAGCTGAGAGAAAACACAGAAAACAACACAGACTTACTCATCCCATATACTCATGCCCGTAACTACCATTGAGGACACCGAGGTCATGACCTCGGTATTTCACCCCCCTATATATATATATATATATATATATATATATATATATATATATATATATATATATATATATATATATATATATATATTTATATTTATATATATATATTTATATATATTTATATGTATATTTATATTTATATATACCGTAAATTCCGGACTATAAGGCGCACCGGTCTATAAGCCGCACCTTCAAAGGTGACTATTTTTTTCTTATATAAGCCGCACCGGTCTATAAGCCGCGGGTGTTTTGATGTTTAATTACCATATGTAAGGCTTCGTGCACAGAGGGGATTGTCGGGAAAGAGATGGCTGTTTGGGGAAGCTCCCATTTATTAACATTTCAACAAAACAAAAGTCAGGTCACTAATCCCCAGACAAAATCACACATTGTGAGATGCTTAAAAATCACCATCGGCGGGAGCTGCTGTGCAGCCAAGAACACAAGTGAAATTCGTTCTCTCGTGACCTGTGGTTCTCAACGTGATGGACGATTCACCTTTCTTGTTAACAGTCCTAGTGAGAGGCAGGTCGAACGTCAAAGGCACTTCATCCATATTTATGATCTGCTCCGGTCCGATGGAATATTCCTTGATCTTTCTTTGTGTGAATTCGCCGAAGTTTGTAATTTTCTCCTGGTAGTCGGGAGGGAGTTGCTGACACACAGTCGTCCGCGCCCTGACGGACAGTCCCTTTCGTCTCGGGTTTGTGCATGATCCTTTGCTGCTGCTGCTGTTGTTGTTCCTGTCTCGCTACTGTCTCAGACATGGCTTTCAGGCTCAATCGCCGCCATCGTCGTAACACAGCCAGTTCTCCATCTTTTGAAGCATGATGTTAGATTACAACGAGCTAGTTGTGTGGCTTAGCCTTCCAAAATGTTGCTGTTAGTTTTTTAGAATGTAATACATAGAATTGGGAATGTTACATTCAATTTCATTCAGACTGTCTTTCAGGCTCCATCGCTGCCTTTTTCCCCCCGGAGCGAGGGAGGAGGGAGGGAGGGTGTTTTACCGTAGTGGCTGAGAGAGAGTAGTGGCACAGTGCTCCAATCAGGTCGCGAGGCACATTTTTTGCAACATCATCCAATCAGGGTCTCGCTCTCATAATGTCTGTCTTGCTCTCGTTCTGCCTCATACCAACATCCATAGATTTTGGAGGTTCCCGAGTGGCCGTTTGCTGGAAAAATCCATAGATAAGACGCACCGTTATATAAGCCGCAGGGGGCAAAAAAGGCCAAAAAACGGGAAAAAAGCCGCGGCTTATAGTCCGGAATTTACGGTATATATATATATATATATATATATATATATATATATATATATATATATACCGTAAATTACGGAAATTACGGTATATATATATATATATATATATATATATATATACCGTAATTTCCGGACTATAAGCCGCGGCTTTTTTCCCGTTTTTTGGCCTTTTTTGGCCCCTGCGGCTTATATAACGGTGCGGCTTATCTATGGATTTTTTCAAAAAAAAAAAAAAAAAAAAAAATCTCTTTTTTAGCACTCTTTCTAACTATAAATCCACTTCTGTTTTAATTTCCTCTCTTGCCCTCTTTTAACAACATAACATAACATAACACAACACAGGTAAGCAGAAAGAAAAAGACGAAGCAATCACCGCCATGAATGAGGAAATGACTCACCTGCTGGAGGCTGGAGATACACGGCTTGGGCTAAACTTTTACTCCGTGAAACACTATCGATTAAGTCCGACATCGCTCAGAGGTTTGAGCAGCTTGAAAACAAGTTTGAAAACGTGCAGAAGTCCATCCACTCAATCACTAAAGAAAAGAAGGCAACCGTGAACAGAGTTTCTAATGCGGAAACGCGCATCAGCGCACTGGAGGACAAAAACAACACAGTGAGTCCGAAAGTGGATAAAATGCAAAAACAAATCGAAACCCTGCACACGCAGGTTGATGACTTAATCAGCAGGAGTAAAAGAAATAACATTCGCCTGATCAATGTAAAAGAGGGAGCTGAGATTGGTGACATGGACGCTTTCGTGGCAAAATCCTGTGTTACATCCTGGACCTGAAGGAAGGCGAGAAACCACCAGAGGTGGACAGGGCACACCGGGCGCCTCGGCCACGTCCAGACCCCGGCCTGCCACCGAGGGCCATCTTCATCTGCCTACTCCGCTGGCCCGACCGTCAACTCATCCTCCAGGCTGCGGGGAAGAAGCCCCTCACCTGGGAGGGTACGCGCTTTTTCGTCCGGCAGGACCTCTCCGCGTTGGTGCAACAGAAACGCGCAACATACAACAGCATCATCGAAAAGGTTAAAGTCAATGGATATCGCTTTGGCGTACTGTACCCAGCGAGACTCGTCATAACCATTGATGGACAGCGGCGGAACAAGAGCTCAAAGTGAAACTGCCGAATATCTTTTGAGTTGGACTGGTCAATAGTACTGTGAGTAACTAAAATAAAAAAATAAAAAACGGAATTCTCTCTTCTTTAGCACTCTTTCTAACTATAAATCCACTTCTGTTTTAATTTCCTCTCTTGCCCTCTTTTCACCACACCGCGGACACTGTGTGCACTGTAAAAAAAAACAAAAAATACCATTAAAACACCCGCGGCTTATAGTCCGGTGCGGCTTATATAAGAAAAAAATAGTCAACTTTGAAGGTGCGGCTTATACACCGGTGCGCCTTATAGTCCGGAAATTACGGTATATATATATATATATATATATATATATATAGCCCCGGCCCCCAGATCTATCCATCTGTCATTGATATTTTAAAGCCCTGATAAATAACATGATATATGACATAGTTGATCAGAAATGCAACAATTTGCTTCCTCTCTGTGTGCAATATTCACCTTATTCTTTGCCCATACAAGGATGCTTCTGCATGACGTCATTTTGTAATCGTCTTTCCGTTTTAGATTACGCCTACCGTAGTCATTTTTAGACTTGCCAAAAAGCTGTTTTCAAGCAAAAAAAATTGGTTAGACTTGCCAAAAAGCTGTTTTCAAGCAAAACAAAACACTCTTATAAAGTTTTAATATTTTTTCGGTTGAGAACATTCCAAATATGTGACCAGTTTATCAGAATAATGTCTATTTGGAAATATTTAACGAGCAGCGAGGACTGGGAGCGCTGGCTGTGCTGACCGATCTAGCTATCTGTCAAACCCTACTGTAGGCTACTGGCAGTGAGAAAACATGTCACTGAAGTTGGCCGCAGTGTAGCTTCTGAATGTTGCCTTCATTCAGAATCATAGTGACGTTTTGTTTTGAAATTGGCCGCCAACTAGCGCTGAACCGGAAGAACAAATACAATTGCGGGTAACGCGGAAGAGAGAAAAAGGGGCCGTGGTGAATAAGGTGAATAGAATGAAGAGACTTTGGGGACAGTTCTATTGAAGTGAATGGGTAAGTATTAGTAACTCCCCTATAAGTGATGTTTGTGTAGATGGGCCATTGTACAGTATTTAATTGAGCAGTATTCTGCCATATGTGACCTGTATGCACAGTAAAGAGGATATTAATCTAATATGATGTCTGTAGTTCTTTATAGATCTAGCCTCTAAAATGACCGGTATTTCTCAAACCCTGGCTACGGCCATGCATATACTCCTATATACTATGGAAATGTTGTAGCCTATGATCTCTTGACAAGCTGATACATACAGTAATTTGCAAGCTATAAAAATATGTCTTAGCATAATTTGCACATAATTTGCAGCTCATTTCATAATGGTTTAAATGCAGCACATCTGTTGGTGATATGGTCACAGGTTTCACAGTCTTAAGTGTTGATTGACAGCTCTGTATGAGTTAGTATGTATTATCAAATGTTCACTGAGCGAAGTAAGATTAACATAAAGCTACATGTAGGAGCTATTTTTCTTCTCCCCGTTCAAGGCTATGATAGATTATAATTGTTCATTAAACTGCAATGTGTAGGCTAGCTGAAGAAAGTTATTGCATAAACTCAATCCTCTGGTTGAAATACCATGTTTCATCTTAGTCAAGAATCTGCACTAATTTAGCTTGTCGTCATCTAAAGCCCTGTTGATATCTTGCTTCAGCTGTTTTACATGTTTCATGTGCAGAATTCAACAGTGAAAAGCATCTAAATGTCTTATCCATGGGCCTTGGACTTACTTCTGATGGCAAATCACATACTTTGATAATATACCAATAGACGGTCTCATTATTTGGTGGTGGTGCTGCTGTGGGAAATCTTAAGGTCCACTTGATGAGAGTGGTATGCATACCAGAAGAGGGAACTAGAGTGCTATCAAAACAGCACAGGCTGCACACTGCACAGCCCTCTTTCATCAATAGTCACATTAAATGTGACACATAGAAGTGACTTGTAGGCTATAGCTATATGCACCTTTCTGAAAGCTGCACATACTATTTGCACATTTAGCAAACAGAGAAAATACATCTACAGTCTGGAATGATACTTAAACTGTATATTAGTTATAAGAACAGGGATTCATTCTTTCTAGATCGGCAGCATGTCTTTTTGCTCACATGACAGTCATGACAGGCACTGAGCCGTCACTCTTCATTCCAGTTTACAGCCATATGAAGCATGTGCTGTTTGTGTCACAGTGAGCACGCATGTCTGTTGTAGAGGCTCTGCTTACTCCTGACATGTCACAGTGACAGCCACTGTTTGTCTGCCCCCACACACGAATGAATGGAGTCAACACAGGTTGACATTAACAGCACCCTGCCAGCTCTCTATGGGGGTTAAGGGTTAATAATAGGCATGTGCATTCACTCATATGCTTGCACACACACAGAGCTTTGACTTTTACTGTGACCAGAGGCCATTGTAGAGATGACAGGACTGATCAGGATCCTGCCTCTGAACACAGCATGTAGTCATGTTGCTCTTTGTCCCATCAGCCTATGACACCTATTTGCTCCCATTAGCTTCCTGTGGTTCAGCAAGACATGGCTCTGACCTGTCTACTCTGCAGTGTATGAGCAGTGTGGTTCAGGAAGACATGGCTCTGACCTGTCTACTCTGCAGTGTATGAGCAGTGTGGTTCAGGAAGACATGGCTCTGACCTGTCTACTCTGCAGTGTATGAGCAGTGTGGGCAAGACATGGCTCAGACCTGTCTACTCTGCAGTGTATGAGCAGTGTGGGCAGCAAGACATGGCTCAGACCTGTCTACTCTGCAGTGTATGAGCAGTGTAGGCAGGACATGGCTCAGACCTGTCTACTCTGCAGTGTATGAGCAGTGTGGGCAGCAAGACATGGCTCAGACCTGTCTACTCTGCAGTGTATGAGCAGTGTGGTCAGCAAGACATGGCTCTGACCTGTCTACTCTGCAGTGTATGAGCAGTGTGGGCAGGACATGGCTCTAACCTGTCTACTCTGCAGTGTATGAGCAGTGTGGGCAGCAAGACATGGCTCTGACCTGTCTACTCTGCAGTGTATGAGCAGTGTGGGCAGGACATGGCTCTGACCTGTCTACTCTGCAGTGTATGAGCAGTGTGGGCAGCAAGACATGGCTCAGACCTGTCTACTCTGTAGTGTATGAGCAGTGTGGGCAGCAAGACATGGCTCTGACCTGTCTACTCTGCAGTGTATGAGCAGTGTGGTTCAGCAAGACATGGCTCTGACCTGTCTACTCTGCAGTGTATGAGCAGTGTGGTTCAGGAAGACATGGCTCTGACCTGTCTACTCTGAAGTGTATGAGCAGTGTGGGCAAGACATGGCTCTGACCTGTCTAAGTGTATGAGCAGTGTGGGCAGGACATGGCTCTGACCTGTCTACTCTGCAGTGTATGAGCAGTGTGGGCAGCAAGACATGGCTCAGACCTGTCTACTCTGCAGTGTATGAGCAGTGTGGGCAGCAAGACATGGCTCAGACCTGTCTACTCTGTAGTGTATGAGCAGTGTGGGCAGCAAGACATGGCTCAGACCTGTCTACTCTGCAGTGTATGAGCAGTGTGGGCAGGACATGGCTCTGACCTGTCTAATCTGCAGTGTTTGAGCAGCTGTGGGCAGGACATGGCTCTGACCTGTCTACTCTGAAGTGTATGAGCAGTGTGGGCAAGACATGGCTCAGACCTGTCTACTCTGAAGTGTATGATCAGTGTGGGCAAGACATGGCTCTGACCTGTCTACTCTGAAGTGTATGAGCAGTGTGGGCAGGACATGGCTCTGACCTGTCTACTCTGAAGTGTATGAGCAGTGTGGGCAGGACATGGCTCTGACCTGTCTAATCTGCAGTGTATGAGCAGTGTGGGTAGGACATGGCTCTGACCTGTCTACTCTGCAGTGTATGAGCAGTGTGGGCAGGACATGGCTCTGACCTGTCTACTCTGAAGTGTATGAGCAGTGTGGGCAAGACATGGCCCTGACCTGTCTACTCTGCAGTGTATGAGCAGTGTGGGCAGGACATGGCTCTGACCTGTCTACTCTGCAGTGTATGAGCAGTGTGGGCAGGACATGGCTCTGACCTGTCTACTCTGCAGTGTATGAGCAGTGTGGGCAGGACATGGCTCTGACCTGTCTACTCTGCAGTGTATGAGCAGTGTGGGCAAGGCTCACTGAGCTCAAAACAACAGCAAAGGATGCATTTGTTTGTGCTGAACCCTCTAGTATTTACTGCAAACCAAACTAAGCAACTACTACTGGGATCATCTATGAAATATCATTTCATCAATGTAGTAAAACACTAGGTAAAACCTAGTATATCTAGCCCGCTGTTTTTCTAACTTTTCTAAGTAAGGTGGCTGCTCAGAATGTCGCTAGAATTCACCAGATGCCATCACATGATAATGTACATATCAATATATAAGGATGCACTTGTTATGCACGCTGTGGCGTAGCTCTTTTTTGTATTAATTGCTGACTCCGCCCACCCCGGCTAGATTCAGCATTCTTCAGTAACAATTACAAGTGGACCCTATTTACCTTATGTAGCCACGCCCATTTGACCCGGTTGTGTGGTCGTGTCATGACTTCCGGCAAAAAAAAAGAAAAAGAAAAAGGCTGGCTGCTCCAATATCATCTAACTCTGAATTAACTGATAATTTAGCCAATTGTATGTAACATACCCAATAAAAGAAAACGGCAATGTCTAAGAATGCAACGCCATGTAACTGGCTCGTTAATTCTCGCATTCCAGGGAATTACGTTAACGTCTGGAATTATAGACTTAAGTGGCTCGCGCTGCGCTCGGAGGAGAGAAAACCATCTGAAGCTTTCTTTGTTGGAGTCCAGGTATGTTTTACAAGAAAGTGCTTGTCATTGTCGATGATAACGTTATCTAGGGTTGCCAACATTCCATCCCAGCAATACGGGACTGTCGGACCGGTTTATCACGCCCGCATCGCCGTCTCCATCTCTTTCATGCTCATGTCGTGCGCTCATTTTTCCACATGAGTGATTGTGGCACACCACACGCTGCCAGAGAATATAGCCGCGCCCACCTGAGAGTCTCACACACACACACACACACACACACACACACACACACACACACACACACGCTCTGTGCTCTCGTGTGCTGCGGCACGCCGGCACCCCCAGGGTCCTAGCGCCCTTCGTGTTATCTCATACAGCACACAAACACACAGGCAAGCAGACAGACAGGTCACAATATATATGCCTCTTCCCTCAAACCCGGGACAAGTAGCGTCCCGTACGGGACACGTCTCTTTTGACCCAAATACGGGATGTCCCGGCTAATACGGGACTGTTGGCAACCCTAACGTTATCTGACCTGGCCAACAGTGGATACTCCGCTTGCTTGCTGTGTACCGAGCTCAAAGTAATAGGCTACGTTCTTTGTTTTACCCCCTGCACTGTCTGCTACAAAAACAACTCTCTTCTTCTGACGTTCTTTTGTATTTCGTGCCGTGACCACACAACCCGGAAGAATTTGGCCCACCCCCGCGTATGAACATAAGGTGAATACAGTCCCTGCTGTCAGCGGAGGGAGGGGGGCTGCGCTAGATGTAACCCTATACAGCTGAAGATCTAACGAGTTGTCATCAAGTGGCACTTCTACAGTTTGTGCCACTTGGAAGCTCTGGCTCCAGGTAACATCTGCACTCTCAGCATAGATGCCACGATGGTGCACTTCTACTCCTCCATCGTTGAGTCCATCCTCACCTCCTCCATCACCGTCTGGTATGCTGCTGCCACTCAAAAAGACATCAACAGACTTCAGCGCATCATCCGCTGCGCTGAGAGGATAATCGGATGCAACCTGCCATCCATCCAGGACCTGCACGCAGCCAGGACACTGAAGCGGTCTCGCAAGATCATGGCTGACCCCTCCCACCCTGGCCACAAACTCTTTAAGACACTCCCCCACGGCAAGAGACTGAGGTCTGCCAAGACCAGAACCACCCGCCACAAGACCAGCTTCTTCCCAACCGCCATCAGCCTCACCAACAAGGCCCGGAAACCCCTTCCGCCAAGGGCCTCACCAACAACCCCCCCCCCCCCACACACACACACACAAACTCACTACCTCCTCCTAAACTCAACTGAACCCCCCCCCCCCCCCATAAAACTGGAACTCATACTGTATCTAATTTAATGCGTCTAACTGGGACTGGTAAATTGATGCACATGAATGCCTATTTAACTTAGCCTGTAAATTTCATGTACATTCAATGTAAACTCTTATCTAACTCTGACTGTAAATTCATGTAAATCCACTGCCTATTTAACGTATATTTAACTCAGTCTGTAAATCTCATGTAAATCCAACGTAAATTCATATTTATCATCCACAGAACGCTTCACCACTCATGTACATATTGTATATATTGACTCGATTTGATTCGATTTGATTGCACTTGCAACCTTGCGATTGCCGTTAGTTATCTTCCTACTTCTTATCCCTGTATATTGATGTAATCGCTACGCTGCATACAGACACTAAGGCTTAGTTCACACCGGGGACCCAAGCCTTGCCTATGCCTTGCCTTTACCCACGCTTTTAAATAGGCGTCCGTTTTAGTCAACGAGGCTGTGTACACCGACAAATTCCTTGTATGTAACTTGCATAGTGTGGCAATAAAAGTGATTCTGATTCTGATTCTGATTCTGATAGATGATGGAGAGGACCATAGCCTGTGGAACCGTGCGTAATTGCACACATAAACAAACAGGGAGGGACACACTCTCTTCCCCGCCCTCTGTCTCGCCTTCTGTCATGGAGCAGCATTCACCTTCTGAGTGACGACAGCATGTGTGTGTTGGGTTGTCGTGTGACAAAAAAGACGGGTTTGTCCGTCCGACTTTGACTCCTCCTGGGACTAGATTCAAGAGATTCAAGACTCAAGATTTTTATTGTCACTCCGTAGTACAAGTATCACGTGTGAAATTCTTGTGCTGTAGGCTCCGTTACAACATAGTGCAAAAAATAAAAGATATATAAATAAAAAAACAAGAGGCAACAAGCAATAAAGCAGTAAGACACACCACAGACAGTGGCGTATTCACTGCCCATAGTGCAAATGGCATGAACATACTTTAAACATAATTAAACATAATAACATTCTGTTAGGTGCAAATAGCGTATACCTAATTAAACATACTATTGGACATTAGTCATACATAATGGTAGCATCTACAGTGCGGTACAGTACGGCTACTACACTATTTGTACTGTATATGTTAAGGAGTCTCGTGGCCTGTGAGAAGAAACTGTCCCTCAAGCGATTTGTGCGTGCTCTTGGGACCCTGTATCTCCTCCCTGAGGGTAGCAGGGAGAACAGACTGTTGTGGGGGTGGTTTGTGTCTTTGATGATCTTCTACTACTACTGAACAACGGGGCAGACCTCTCACCATTCTCTCTCCAGTGGAAACCCCCTGGAGAAAACCCCAAACTTAAGAGAAGCGTTTTTTGTTTTGTTTCTGTCACTGGGTTGTGGAGTGCACACAACCCATCTGACAGAGACTGACAGCTGAAATGGTTTGGGAGTGGTTCATGTAAATGCGGAGCTATTGTCCACTTCCCCCTTACCTGGCTGCCTAGGTGTGAAAAACATCTCCAACTTTAAAGGCTGGTTTCTCAGCTTCTTGCTTTTCAGAGTGTGAACATTCAAATAAGGATATCTCCTAATTTTTTTGCAGATTACAATGTGTGACAGATCATTTGAAAGCTTACAGTCTGCAGTTTCAGAATCTGTAAAAAAATGAAAAATTACCTCGGCCTACTTGTGGGTCGAAACGCCAGGAGCTGTCACATATCACTTCGCGTACGAGAATGTCCATCTCATCTGCAGAGAATTTGGGTGCACGCTTCCTCGCTTCTGCTGCTTGGCTTTGTTGGCTTGCCATCACGATAGCACTCTGCCAGGTGCTAATGCATGTGGATTTTAAAGGGGATGGAATAAGCCACTCTGATTGGTTTGATTGATATAACGCCCAGCCGGCGCATGGCCACACCTGTGGATAATTCTTGACTTAAACATGCCCATTTTAAGCTTTGTGCCGAGTGTGCGCCAAGCGCACAGGAATTTAGCGCGGCAGGGAGAATAACAAAGCGCATGGGCACGCCTTCAATTTGTGCATTAAACATGCGCAAGCACTAAATTACCGCTTTTACGAAGATAGGGCCCAAAGTGTATAATCTATCTGCCACCTATTGACGACTCATTGGATCTTCATGTGTAAGAACAATCTGCTCGCACACCCCTCACCCATTGCTCATGACTGGACCTCGTTAGTGGAAAGTGCTGACCAGTGCATCACCCCCTTCCCCCGTGGCCCCAGGAGCTCAGCCTTCATGACTGTTCAGATGAGAGTAGTAGGGATGTAGTAGGGAATCATTGTATATTGATTGATTGATTGATTTTATTTCCATGTCACACACCAAATGGTGCCCAGCCCGTATGGGCTTATGAGACACGACAGTGCAAGTAAACGTCAGTAGAGTTCATACACATACCGTAAGTACAGATTCCAGATTTCATGTTTCCCAAACAAAAGAACCAACAACAAAGGTGCCATAACATGAGGTGCAACATCATTACATACATTATACAAATAACATTCTTTCTTCTCTACCAAGCTTTACCAATAAACTGGGCGAAATCAAAAGCTCCCTTGCTAAAGAGTCTGGCCTCATCCCGAAACCAAAAGGCCTCAGGGTGAACACCAAACATTTTAGTAGTATAGTTGTAAATTCAGTTTAAATACGTTGTTAAATAGCTTGTACTGCCACAAAGTGGATATTGATGTACACAAGTATGCTAATGTGTTCCAATAAACACCTTTATCATTCAATTCAATTAATTTAGAAATTAGTGAGCATATAGCATAGAGAGAAATTTGTGACCAAGTGATTAGGTTTGTTTCTCATGAACCACAAATGTTGGCGTTTTTGACCTCTGAGATTACCTCTGTGTACTTATATGTTTTTTTACTGTTTATAAGTCAACTCAGCATGAGCAGAGCTTTCATTAGGGCTCTACGACGACTTTGAAAAATGGACTTTTCAAAGCTGAAAATTGGATTTGAATGTAATAAATAGGTAAAAAAAAAAAAAAAAAAACATAAATTCTGAATTCTGAATTCTTCAAACCCCAAAGTCCCAGAAACCATGTGCTGTGCAGCATTGTAGGCCAAACCATTCAAAAGATTATTTCCAACATGTAAATATTTATATTCACACAAAAAATGGGTTTCCGATGATCAGGAACATTGGGTGTGACCATTTTCTTGACAAGGAGTGGTTTGGTGAAAAACAAATGCTTGCAATGCATTCAGAATCATGAAAAACCTCTAGTTTGACCCCTCACAAGTTGATCCTGAAGAATAAATAAAAAAAATCCCAACTTTCAGCAGCTGTCACTTTTTGATGTCTTAGTTAGTAGACACCGTTATAAACACATTTGTGAAGAAATTTCTCAGTAAGGAATTTATTCCCAGATTGGCCAAATATCTGATCATATCCCCTGACTATACTTATTAAGCCAGGATTGAACACACAAACTCAAAACTTTCAGGTGGGCATCCAACACATAATGAGCCACTGGGTCAGACCGTTTCCAGTGTTTGAATCTTCTCTCAGGATATCGGCTGGCCCTCTCACAACTCATATTTCAATGTTCAATTTTGATACAGTTCATATTTGTTCTGTTTATTATTTTAATAAAAATGTGTCACACCACTAACTGAATTTCTGCATGGTGTGCCGGCATCCACACACACACACACACACACACACACACACACACACACACACACACACACACACACACACACACACACACAGAACAAGTAAGTACAGAACAAAAGCAATCCTTCCCAATGAGAAAGCACCCTTAGTGTGGCCTATGTAAACTTCTGACGCACTGGAATTGTGATATATTGAATTATAAGTGATATTCTGTCTGTGAACAATTGTTGGGGAAAAAAAGACGTGTCATGCACAACTGACTTGCCAAACTATGTTTTGTTAGCATGAAATCTGTGGAGTGGTTAAAAAAAGAAGTTTTAATGACTTCAACCTAAGTGTATGTAAAGTGCCGACTTCAACTATACACTCGTGTCACTCCGTATTGATTTACACACAAGGCTGTTGCATAAGAGCTGTCGCTGTCGATGACAGATGGGATTACACACCCTCCATCTCTCATCCCCCTCTCTTTATAACCTCCTCTCTCCTTCTACGCTGCTCCCTCCATCTTCACCAACTCACCTCCTTTTAGCTTCATTGTGGCTCCAGTGTTGGGCAAGTTACATTCAAAATGTAATAACTGTCTTGAAGTAATTATAAACCGTCCAAAATTCATAAATGTTATCCTTTTCCTTTATCATCTATATTGTTTATTTGCATAAAAACACAATTTGATTAGGGAATGATTGTATTTTTATTTAAATATGTGTTTTGATTTAAAAAAATATAACTTAATTTGTAACTTGTGTTACTTGACAAAGTAACTGGTATAATATTACTGAAATCCTATTGGTAATGAGCTATATTACTGAGTTATTGCTAAAAGTAATATATTACATGTAATATGTTACTTTTGTAATGAGTTACCCCCAACACTGCGTGGCTCCACGTCTCCCTCTTGCTCACCCTCCCTCCCTCCCTCAATTAAAGCCATCTACCTCACCCCACCTCTCCTTCTCCCCTGGCTCTCCCACCTCACTCTCCACTGTCCCTCTGTTTCCCTCCGTTTCAGTGGAAGAAGTGTGCCTGGGGTCATTCACCTGAGCCTCCTCACCTGGCCTCCGCTCTGACAGGCCTGTTGGGATGGTAGGCCTCCCTGGTGAGGAGAACGCTTGTTCAGCGCTGCAGGCAAACTAGCAAACTTGTTTTCTGTCACGATGACATATCCTCGAACAGCAGTGACCTTAGGGATTTGGTTCACAATGAGCGCAAAGTCAAGGATATGTCCTGCTTTTGAAAAGTTTACATTTCCATTACTTTCGCTTACACCTTCTTCTATGCAGCTTGCAAATTGACTATTTTTTTGAAAGTATTGCACCACACCATTTTCCTCTCTGGATTTAATATGAGTTTTGTGAAATGGAATGGGATCCATTTCCAGCCCACTGGTCTTTATGTAATGTCAGTCATGTCTGTTTGAGTCACTGCCTGTTGATGTGTGTTTGATTAGTGGGGCTGGAACCGTCAGCTATCAGAGATGACGTACTGCACTGAGCCACTGCCTCTACCACCACAGCTTCCAGCCATGCACCTGTTCCCTCAGCCTGCTCTCTCTCTCTCTCTCTCTCTCACACACACACACACACACACACACACACACACACACACACACCCACACACACACACACACACACACACACACACAATGTACGTGTCTGTGCTTGTGGTTTTAACTTGGCATTTTCTCATTAAAGACTCAGTGAAATGTGACAGGCTTTGACAGTGAAGGTTTCCACACAGATCTTGCCACAGAGACAGATATCCGACAGCTTGATGAGAACTGCAGCCTTACTGCTGAAACACAGGTGTCCCTGATGGCTGATGACAATAGGCAGCACTGAGTGACAATAGGCAGCACTGAGTGACAATAGGCAGCACTGAGTGACGGCTGATGACAATAGGCAGCACTGAGTGACAAAGGCGACGGACAGGTTTGATGAAAAGTTACAGAACTGTAACAATTGGAAAGTGTGCAAGTTGGGACAGAAACTAGATGGGGATCATGAACCTTTGTGGAGGTCACTGTGAAACTGACTGGTTGGTTGCTACTGCATTAAGAACCCTTTGCTGCTTTTCAACCACTAGGGGCTCACCACGCACATCTTGGCTACTGCGTGGCCTCGCACGCAGCTCGGCTGCTGCGTGGCCTGCCCTGCTCTATAGGCATGCGCAGCGCACAATTGCTCAACTTCGCATCACTGATGACATCACTGTCACTGATGATGTCACAATGCCTATGACATCACTGATGTCACAATGACTATGACATCAGCAGTGCCTATCACATCATCACTGATGTCATAAGATGATTTTGGCCAATAATGATATCACTGATTATATCATAGACATTGTGACATCATCAGTGAGACAAAAATTGAAACAGAGTCCATGAAACCGCCGGCTTGCATGGCTGTTAGTGGAGCTACAGATTGTACAGTATTTTTGTATGCCCGCATCCATGGAGAATCACATGGAGAGCTTTAACAAGCCTAATAAGGCCCATGTCCACCAGCTGTGGTACGGCTCCTGAACAGACCCATGTAATCTTGTCAGACTCATGTGAAATTGCGAATCCGTACAGCAGGCATTGCCCATCTATTACATGAGCCGGAGTCTCTTCCAGCAGCCGTACCGGAGCCACATACAGCCGTACTGCAGCTGGTGGACATTGGGTTTTAACAAGCCATACCGGCTGGCGGGGGCGGAGTTTCTGCCAGCAGATGAACGGAGAGATCTCAGTGGAGAAAACATGGAGGAAAGGTAAACATTCATCTGCATATCCACTACCCACATTGTAATGATACAAAGCTGGTTGAAAAGCAGGCAGTTTTCTGTTAAATACCTTCATGTCATTTCCATGCCTGACTTTTCTGTTCTTCGGCTGTGTGTAATTCCCAGTTTCCACCAATAGCCACAGCAGAGAGGGTGCTGTTTCCCCGCTGGGAAGCCAAAGCCATTTTCAAATGTTTTTGAGAGACATGACATGACAAGAAACCCTCGGTATAGAAAATTACGCAATGTTAAATAAAATTAATTTGTAGCTTTAATGGAGAATTTTGTTATTTTGAACCTGGAGCTTATTTTCATGAACTTTTATGTCAAAGTAACTAATCTGAGCTTTTTTTTTTTTATTGATCCATTGACCAAGATGGCTTGAGTTGGCAGCCGCTTTGCACACATGCCCCTCCTGCCTCAGCAGCCCGTGCACGTAGGCCCATTAAACAAGCTTATTCAGGAACAGACAGGCTCACATTGTTATTGTAAAAGAGAGAGAGAACATTCACGCTTGTATTTACCGTGCAGCAGCATGTTCGCACAAACTAGAGCCGAGACAGGAGGGGCATACGTGCACTGTCCGCCAGCTGAAGCCATCAATACTAGATCAATCTAAAAAAGAAGAAGCTCAGATTAGACATAAAAGTAAATAAATAGGGTCCAGGTTGAAAAGTAAAAAAATTCTCATAAGGCAAGTACTGCTCTTTTGTGATTGTATGGAAAACTAGGGTCGTTTTACAGGGAGCACGCAACGGTTTTAGGGGCTTAGCGAGTGAGACTTCACTTGAACGTCCAGATATCAGAATCAATGGGAGTCTCTTGTTGAGGCTACTCAAGAAATAAATCCACACTTCCTGTAGAGTAGTGTCCTCTAGAGAGAGTGGCGTCAGCAGAGGACCAAAATGCGAGACTCATTAGCCAATGAACAGCCAGGAATGGGTCTCGCGCTACTTTTGAATGCTAAAATAAAGATGATAATGTACAATTTGATTCTAAAAAAAATAAAAAAATAAAATCAAAGCACAACACAAACTGTCCATTTTGCTGCAACTCAACAGTGCTGCTTAATCCAGGACCTTACTTCCTGGAACTCTTGAGAGTAAAAAACTGGTCCATTGGAGTGAATGGAGATGTCGGAGATGTTCTATATACACGGCTCTGCTGTAGAGTTCATTAATGAGTCTATAAAAGAGCCCTCCATCTTCAGCCTCTCGCCTCTCCACTTTCACACCTCCTCCTTGCCCCCTCCTCTTCTCCTTCCTCCTTCCCCCTCTTCCTGTAAATCAGCTCCTTAGCGCTGCTTTTAATATTGCTTGAGTGTGCAGTCTTTTTAACGCACTCTGGCATTCGCTCCTCTCGCGTGCCCTCTGTCACCAGTAAACTTTCTGAAAAGCGAGCTTAACAGGCCGTGAAAGGGCGGCACAGATGGCTACATCCTAGGTGGTAATTATCAACCACTTCCTCCCAACAAAAAAAAAACAGAAACAAGCGAAGGTGTTGCCGTCAGGTCAACTGATGCCGCTGACACGTTCATAGGCACTCTGGCAGTGCAGCCCAAGCGGACGTACGGCGAAGGTTCCTTCTGGAGCTCAGACAGCGCGTTGACAGTGTCACGGGTCAAGCACAGCCATAAGAGGATGATTTTTGGCTTCACTGCACATCAGCCAGAAGGAGGTCTATATTAAAATCAAATTCTAGCTGGCCGGAGGAAAATTCCATGTTTTTCTAATATACTATACTGCAGCGCTGGTTTAGTTTTGTTGTCACATCTTGTTTAAGTGAAGTTCTTGAGGTGTGTTCTTCTAATTGCATTCTAAAGGGCTGCTCCTGATGCGGCGTAATGTACAGTAGACGGGCAATAAGAGCCAATTAGTGTGAAAGTGATTCCGTCGGCACTAGGCGTTGGTAATGGCTGCGTTTATGCACACTCCAGACAGGCGAGAGGCTGTTCTGAAGAGCTTAGGCATTTATTTAGCTGTAGATCTATTAAAAATGAAGGTGACAGCTCATTTGAATCATCTTTAATTTGGGCAAAGTGTAATACACTACAAGGTGATACGCGAGGCTCCCCCTACCTCCCGTATGAGCCGCCCGCCGCATGCAAAAATATGTAAATGTGGCCCGTATTAGAATCTTTGTGTGGTTGTCATTCTCACATGGGGCACATCAAAGCCATATGACCTGATTTTGCACCTGCTGTTTAATTAAATTTACAAGACAGACACAGTCTCCACTCCCGGTGATATACAAATCTGCCTTTATTACCCAGGCACTGTAATTTACAAAGCAATTTACTGCTGGGCGGTAATGGCGCCTGCCAAAGTGCTCCCCCTGAAAAGATACACAAACATGCAAAACAACAAGTTATCTCGGTCCCCTTCCTGAAGATGGGACCAAGAATGCCAAGAGCATGCTATAAAATGTAGCCACAGGAGTTGAGATTGTGTTGTTTTGAGGTCCACAGCTCATTTGTGTTAGAGGTAATACATGATATGGTTAGATTGAGTAGAGACCTGAGAGAGTTCACCTCTTATTAACTTGTCATTTTTTACGCTCTGCTTCATCTGAATCATGTTAACAATAATGGTAATATTAATTCACTTTTTGATGTTCTGTAATTAGTGTTTGATTAAGCACCCACTGAGTCACATAACAGCAGTCAGGCTGCAGTAATTACATGAATGCAAACCCAACTCAACAGTTGCTTTAGAAATGTAATCAATATTTAACCTATTAATTGCGACTATGATGTAAAAGGGAATTTGCGTACATGCTTGAGCGTGTTTGTGTGTCTACATGGTTGTACTTTGTGGGTTGTAGGAAAAAGAACAGTGTGTGCCTGTGTGTGTGTGTGTGTGTGTGTGTGTGTGTGTGTGTGTGTGTGTGTGTGTGTGTGTGTGCGTGCGTGCGTGCGTGCGTGCCTGCGTGCGTGCGTGCGTGCGTGCGTGCGTGCGTGCGTGCGCGAGGCGTGTGTGTGCTTTTGTGCTTATGTGTGTCACGAGGAGGAAGCCAATATACTATAGCCTACTAGAGAAGAACACCTAACCTAATGCAGGGGTTCGAAACCTTTTTTGGCTTGTGACCCCACTTTGATGTCAGAAAAATCTAGGGAGAAAACAGACATTCAAATTCCGGTACATTGGTAATAATCAGTGACATCATCAGTGATGTCACATGTAACAGACTGACTTTTTCCCTCAGAATACTGAATTTTCCCCTCAGAATTCTTACATTGAAATCTTGGATTTTGACTTTAATCTCAGAATTCTGACTTTAATCTCAAAATTCTGACTTTAATCTCAAAATTCTGACATTAAACTCGGAACAAAAATTCTGGCCCTAACCCTCTTCGGTTTAGGGTGGCTGGAAACCCTATTATTGCTTTTGTATTGGTTTATTATTATCGTTGTTGTTGTTGTTGTTGTTGTTTTTCTGCCGCGACGCAAATTCACATTAGTTGGTACATCGCAGAAACATGAAATTTGGCACAATGACATATATTGGTGGCTAGTTTCTGGTCAAGATTTTTTTTTTTTTTTTTTTTTGTAACTTTATTTTTAAGGTTTTTATTTTAGAACAGACAAATCCAAACACAAACATAAAATAAAAAACAAACAAAAAACAGGTAAACAGTCAGGTCATCATCATGGGTGTTACAGATCAATTCTCAGTTTTTCACTAGTTAGCATGTTGTTCGGTTACTTGTTCCAATCAACTTCAGAGAGAGAAAGAAGTAGAGAACGAAAAATTTTGGGAAAAAAGGGAGCGAGACACACACATGTATAATATATAATACATTCAATGTGAAAATACACATGGGCCAAACGAGCATATCCAAGGCTAAATGGGAGTAGAAGCCCTTCCAATATTCATATGCGCCAACCATTTGGACCAGAACCTATCAAATTTATCCTTACTCAATCTTAGATAGAAGGTCAGCTTTTCCATCTCATATATTTCCTGTACAATTGCTATCCACTCTTTTTTTGTTGGTGGGTCCTGGTTTAGCCATTTTCTTGTTATTGTTTTTTTGCTGGCTACAAGAAGTATTTTGAGGAGGTATTTATCTTGGGGATTAAATTCGATTGGTATATTACCCAGGTATATAGTGGCAAAACTGTCATCTATTTCAAAACCCAGTATTAATTTGATCTCTGAGATTATTTTTAACCAGTAATCTTGGATTACTGGGCATTTCCAAAATATGTGATAGTGATCAGCCATTGAATTATTGCATAGTCTCCAGCAATTACCGGATTCTAGTCTATCATTCTGTAAATATTTTCTTCTTGGAGTAATAAAAAATCTGATAAGGTTCTTCCATGAAAATTCTCTCCATCAGCCAAGAAATATTTTTCTAATCGGCCTGAAGGTGGCGCTATAATTAAAGGTTTTTTAGTTAAAGGCCATAACTTCCACACCGTTTGTCCGATTTTCAAGCAAGTTTTTTTCCCCCACATGGTCAGGTGAACCTGCTCTACAACTTTCTAATTGGGATCCTCAAGGTCCGCTTGGAACGTTTTTTTTAGATATTTTGAAAAGTTTGGAAAACACATTTTTGACATCTCCTAGAACGTTTGACCGATTTCCACCAAAATCACTAGTATGTATGGAGCAAGCTCTACAAGTTTTATTTTTGGATTTTTGAAATCTACTTTCGTTTTGAAGATATTAACCCTTAAAATTGTGAGAGGGTGTGGCCTCTCAGCTAAATTGTCATAATTTCATGACCGATTTATGAATCGTCACAGAACTTTGGGGAGATCTTCAGACATCATCATCGACCATGTGTGCTGAATCTTCTGCAATTTGACCAAAAGGGGTGCCGCAGACTCCAAAAATGGGTGCGGCCTAACAATAACGGCCGTAACTCCACACCTGCAACGTTAGTGCCATTGGGAAAAGGCTTGAACCCCTGTAGTGGCTGCTTGTGGCTATATTTGTTATTGTTATATTAAAGTAAAGTAAAGGTAAAGTCCCACTGATTGTCACACAATGTGTGAAATTTGTTCTCCGCATTTGACCCATCCCCTGGGGGAGCGGTGAGCGGCAGCGTGCGCCGCGCTCGGGAATCATATGGTGATCTAACCCCCCAATTCCAACCCTTTGATGCTGAGTGCCTTCCTCCGACCCACAATCAGTCCACACCTCATGCAGCTTCCATGCAGGGTCCCTGGTCATAAATGTATTTTATGACATTTATATTGCAGTTATGTATTTCAACTAGTGTTGTTGTCCATCACAGCCTCTGTTTTGCCTCCTACTCAGTGCTAATGGTGACAGTGGGATTGTGGTGGCCATTGTGTTTTTTCTATTATGTTTATTTTTCATTTGTCTATTTGTTTATTTATATTGTTTTTTGCCCACTCACGTTAATCCAGACCAGACAACTGGCAGTTTTTGCCTTCACCACTGATTCAGCCTATAGGTTTGGCTGTTTTTTCCACGCATATACATAATTTAGTTATATACAGTTAAGGATATCACTATGAATGTGGTGACATTCTCAAAAGCATGTGTCAAGTGCAGTGTAGGCGCTCCAGTTTGGTCTTCTAGGTACTGGTTTCTCTATGGTTTTGATTGAAATTATACCACGGTGTAGAAGTGTGCATGTGTGTGCATGCATATGGGTGTGCACATAGATTTGTGATCGCATGTGAATCTGAGACATGCCCCTGGTTGCAGTAGAGTGTGCATCTCAGGCAATCCATAATAGATGATGAAATTTGGCAAGCCGTCCAGCCTTATGGTCCTTTCCTCCTCCTGCAGCTGCTTGTTTTCCCAGAACTCATCTGTGCTGCTGACCAAGTTCTGTGTGTGTGTGTGTGTGTGTGTGTGTGTGTGTGTGTGTGTGTGTGTGTGTGTGTGTGTGTGTGTGTGTGTGTGTGTGTGTGTGTCTGAGAGAGAGAGAGTCAGAGAGAGCGAGGGAGATAGACTGTCCGTATGTCACTGTCTTTGCCCACAAGCGCTCCACGAGCATCTTTCCATTCTTCAATATGTCAGACTTGAATATGAAAAGGGGCAACTTTTCCATCACTCAGCCACCATGTGCACATATGGCCGTGCACGCAGCTGATTGTGAATGTCAGAGTTGAGTGGAAAGGCCAGAGAAGCACTGACAAAGTGGCAAAACAAAGACGACTATGAATCCAAGCCAAACTATGTGGTTGCAGACAGATCACAGTCCAGTTTGGCAGTTATTAGCTCAGTGTTAAATGTGAGTCATTTCACCAACATTTTCTATGAAGAAGACTGTACTTACTGAAAGCCTATTCAAATGTGGAATATGTATACAAAACAATTATAGACTGGTCATGGAGGGCATACTGTATTTCTTTCAATGGAAATCTGACTGGGCGTTCATACCGAATGCGAATTCGCAAATTCGTGAGGCGAGATTACATGCAAAGTCGTGAGCAGGCGCTGTTTTGCCCAGGCCGGAGTGAATGAGGCAAACAAAGCGAAATTTCATGGCGCGAATGATGCAAAATTCATCTCGTTCACTTGAAATTCACCTCATTTGCTCATTCTCTCGAGTTGAAATTCTTCAACTTTGGCGAATAATTTGCACGGCCAGACCCGAGCGAGTAAAGGCTCGATTATCCACAATGTTAAATCCGCGCATACGGAGAGAGCGTTCTGTCCGTACTCTGTGTTCATTTTGTGCGTAATTCTGCACATTTTCTGAACGGTTATGGTTACGGATGAAACGGAGCAGTACCACACACACACTCACACATTTGACTCTGTATTGCCCACAAGTCGATGTGTTGCTTATCATCATAACGTGAAAGACGCATTGAAGTACGTGGGCAGTGACAGTTACATCGTTTAAACATACACGTTTATTTTCGGATGAAGATGGAGCATAAATGAGCTCTAATACGATTTTCACTTTTGGTGTGAATGCAAGGTAATAGGGTAAGGCTAGTCTCAAGGCCAGAGCCATGAGAGTTCTTATGCTGATACACGACATTACTGCATGGTGCAGATCTCTCTCTGAGTCTGGGACACTCCTCTCACCAAACTGAGCACGGAATCTTGGCCAGTGTTTGGCAAGTGGTGGATTCACCATTCACCAATCAGTAACGACTTTGCAATCAGGGAGGCCCACCCACTCATTTATGTAATATGTGGGAGGCGCAGCGCTTTTTTCGAACCGCTCTCTCATTGGTGCAACGACATGTCACTCATTCCATTTCAAACCCCCCTAGACCCACCCTCAAATATCAGCTGTGGCTGTGAAGTGGCACAGACTCATTTGCAGAGCGCGATTCAACGTAATATTTGAACAGGGGCAAGGCTGACACCATCACTAGTCACCTGCATTTACTGATTTCACTCCTAGTGATGTCAATCATTCAGCCTATGGCTTTAGAGAACGGGTTATTATCCTATACCTGCTCCCCAGTGGGTAACCTTGATCAAGAGCTGGTGAGGATGGTAAGTGATATATTGTTGTAATTTATGAAGCATTATCAGCTGGTATGGTGGCCTCAGGCCTTCTGGATCAATTGTTTCAAAGTCATTGACCCACAAAGTTATATGTTTCTCCCTTTGTAGCACACACACACACATGCACACAAACAGTGGTGTGTGTGTGTAGTGTGCCATGATTGATGGGATAGGTTGGGCTGGTAAGGTGGGATGTCTGTGCACAGGCTGTACAGCAGCTGTTTTGCTGAGAGAGAGAGGGGGGAGAGAGAGAGAGAGAGAAAGGGAGAGAGAGAGAGAGGTCGAACGGAAAGCGAGGGGAGGGCAGAGAGAGGGAGAAGAGGCAGAGAAAGTCTACCTTCCTCGTGCCCTTCAGGCAGACCAGGTGTCTGCAGCTCCACGCTGAGTCGTAGCTCAGAACCTGGCACGGCTGCTCTCAAACAGGTCCTCCTCATCGTTCTCCCCTTCCCCAAGGGTGGCCGCAATTAACACACACGGAGAGTGCACAGCGTCGAGAAAACACGCCGAAAATGACAACGCCCCAAGCCACGGCACATGGAACGCAAAGAGAGAGAGGGGGGGGGGGGGAGGGAGAGAGAGAGCAAGGAAATGAGAGAGACAAAGAGAGAGAGAGAGGGAGCCAGAGAGGCACACCGGAGAGCTTGTTTCGTAAAGGTGCAGGTGCAGGATTTGAGTGACTGCCAGGTTGCACTCTCCTTTTGGTTCCATATTAACGTTGTCAGCTTTTTCCCTCCCCTCTCCTCACCTGCACTGCTCCACTCCGCACCACCTTCTGCTGTTCACTCATTTTCACGCACTCCCCTCGCACCCAAACTCTGTAGGAAACACAGAGAGATGGAAGAAAGTTAGAGAGAAACTTTCGCAGCAGCCCTGCTTTTTCATTTCCTTTCTTCTTCTTCTTTTTCCCTGAGTTCCAGATGGGACAAAATTAGCAAGCCAACAAAACAGCAGCAGCAATTAACATCACACAGTAGGCTACGTGAACTGTATATGGGTCAGGGATGCACACACGATTTGACATGGTGTCACTCATTTCTAGTGACTCAGCTGAAGGGGGTGCTGTGACATCTCTCTACTAATTCCAGAAATCTCTGAGTGAGTGAGTGAGTGAGTGAGTGAGTGAGTGAGTGTCTGTATGTCTGTCCTTCGCATATCTCGAGACCTGTTTGTCCAATTGACTTCACACTTGGTGGGTGTGATGCTGGGGACCTGAGGAAGTGCAGTGTCAGATTGAACGTGACACGTTCAATATGAGCAAGAACACAGAAGCAGTGATCAGGCAGAGCCCTGAGGGGCTAGGGGTGCAAGCAGGGGGAGGATTGGGGGGGAAGGGGGAGCGTGGGTGATGTGTGAATGGGGGGGGGGGGCACTGCACTAGTTGTGAATAATTAGGCACCTGTGTGATGTGACAACTAGAGACACAACAGGACGTCTTGATTTGTGTCATGCAAGTCTGAGTCAGATGCTGCATATCAATGTGCCAGATGAATGTGCAATGCAACGTGATGTGCTCTTGACTGAAGAAGAGACTGAAGAAAAGCACAACATTATTTGCTACTCACAAAGATATATATTTTTTTTAATGCATGGTTAATTGGATACAAACATATTGAAGTCAACTCCATATTCAATGTATGTAGTAATCCCATACAGCGTAAGATGACGTGCGATTGAATCAACAGAAAAACTTCATTAAAAAAAACATCATTATGTGAAAACTTCGTACCTCCAATTTAGGTAATTTTCATGTTTTAACTAAACCCTCTCATAACCCCATTCATAAACTCTTGGTGTTATATGTTGGTCAGGCTGAAAACAAGGCTGTTTTTCTTAATTCCTGAAAACTTTACATTGTGGAGATGTGAGATTTTCACCTGACCACGGCGATAATCAACCCTGTAATGTACTTATTGTTTACCAGCTGAAGTATTGAATATGGATGATGCATGTGAGTAAATAAATAAATAAATAAATAAATATAGATAGATAGATATACATAAAGCACCTGTTTGCCCCTCACAGCTGGCCGTATAGAAACACCTCACCATGGGCACTTTGAAAATATCATTGCACTGGCCAAATCACATTGAATAGGTGTTTTTGTGTGTGTGTGTGTGTGTGTGTGTGTGTGTGTGTGTGTGTGTGTGTGTGTGTGTGTGTGTGTGTGTGTGTGTGTGTGTGCTTATATCTCCAAAACACAACCCGCTGTAAGGCTCTCAATCCTTATCTGTGTGATTAAGCTTTTATACCGTCATTTATGTTGATTTATTTTAGTCCCTGCAGATGTTTGTCTTCATACTGAGAGCTATTTTTAATCAGTGAGACAGATGTCTCTCATGACAAAACAAACCTTTAAAATTCACTGAAAGACACACACACACACACACACACACACACACACACACACACACACACACACACACACACACACACACACACACACACACACACACACACACACACACACACACACACACACACACACACACACATTATAGTAACTGGGTTTGTTATTACAGTGGTATTAGAACATGAGGATTTGCTCTGTGGATGCTACTGTTTTTCCCGTACAATAAATCCTTATGGAATGCACTGCTGAAATCTGAGGAATGGAAAATGGAATGTGAGCTGTTAATGGGATTGAGGTCAGACTATCACAACCTGGTGATAAAATCAAACAGTGTGCAGTAAACAAGCTCATGCAATATCCAAATCTTGTATCATTATGTTCAGTGTTTGTGTTATGAATTAATTATTTTATTTAATTCAAGCCATAACAATTTAGAACATTTTATATGTCAGATATCGATTTCTACTTGGATCTGCATAGTGTAGAGATGTTTTACGAAGCAGCTATTTCTCTCATTAATGTACAGTATTCAAATTTATGAGACGTATAACATGAGCCGACTGAGAGTGGGATGAGTTGCTTGATAGAAGCTGAACTTGGAGAGGAAAAAGTTTCACAAATGGCCAAACGTCACTAATTAGTTTGAACTCTGCATTTTTGATGAAGCCAGTTGGTGTGGTGGGGTGGCGGTGTTGGCAGGGCGCAGCGGGGGAGGTGAGGGGAGGGGAGGGGAGGGAGGGGAGGGAGGGGAGGGGAGGGGGGCTTGATGGGCTGTGCCACTAAATGTAAATGAAACAAAAGGCGGGAGTTGACATGACAGCTTTGGAGGGGCAGGGCTGGAGCAGGGCTGGAGCAGGGCTGGAGCAGGGCTGGAGCAGGGCTGGAGCAGGGCTGGAGCAGGGCTGGAGCAGGGCTGGAGCAGGGCTGGAGCAGGGCTGGAGCCTTCCCATTTTCTCTGGGAGAAGGAGAACAAGTGGAGCACAGAGCGCCAAACGTTGGCACATGGCAAACAGCTCGGAGGCAGCCGAAGCAAAATAACTTCTGTTCTAGGGAACAACAAAGGAGGAACACACTGCGCGGCCCACAACTTTTTGGTCCTTATTATTCTGTGATTTCGTAATCAAGAGGATGGGATCTGAACTACAAACCATGGACAGCTGGTTCATTTCCACCGCTGGGCCTTGTGGGAGATGTAGTTTCTTCTCTCCACGACATATGCAAATCCCAACTGTCCCTCCCCTCTCTCTCCATAATTGCAGACTTTTCGGTAACAGAAGGAGGCCCATTTGAGTGTGTGTGTGTGCGCGCGCGCGTGTGTGTTTGAGTGTGTCTGTATGTATGTGTGTGTGTCTCTCTCTCTCTGTGCAGCCTGTGCTCTCGTCAGGGTCCAGCCTTATTTCGAGGGATAAATAAAAGATGCAGAGTTCTTGTGAAGGGCCCATGCAGGCAGAAGGTAGACACAGACAGGCAGGATACGGAGGGGTTGTTCAGAGAATCGGGGCCGTGCGTGGCGCCGCATCTATTCTCCATTCGGGTTTCACAAGGTTCAGACACACTGCATTGTGGGCCGCAGATTGTGTTGCCTGGGCGTCCCTCAAGTGAGATGTAGAAAAGCCGGCCCCCCATCTGCCTGACAGATTTGTGCAGGCATCCCCTGAAAGCATTGGCAGAGAGAGACAGGTGGGGATGCACAGACAGACAGGCAGGCAGACAGGCAGGCAGGCAGGCAGGCAGGCAGGCAGGCAGACAGACAGACAGACATGCAGGCAGACAGACAGATAGATAGACAGACAGACAGACAGGCAGGCAGACACACACACAGACAGACACAGACAGACAGACAGACAGACAGACTGGCAGGCAGACACACAGACAGACACAGACACACACACACACACACACACACACACACACACACACACACACACACACACACACACACACACACACACACACACACAGACAGACAGACAGACAGACTGGCAGACAGACAGACAGACAGACAGACAGACAAACTGGCAGCCAGACATACAGACAGACAGACAGACAGACTGGCAGGCAGGCAGACAGACAGACAGACTGGCAGGCAGGCAGACATATATACAGACACACAGACAGACAGACAGACAGACACACAGACACACAGACACACAGACAGAAAGACAGACAGACAGACAGACAGACAGACAGACAGACAGACAGACTGGCAGGCAGACACACAGACAGACTGGCAGGCAGACACACAGACAGACACACACACACACACACACAGACAGACAGACAGACAGACAGACAGACAGACAGACAGACAGACAGACTGGCAGACAGACAGACAGACAGGCAGACATACAGACAGACAGACAGACAGACAGACAGACAGACAATCAGACAGACAGACAGACAGACAGACTGGCAGACAGACACACAGACAGACCGAAGGACGAGTGCCACTCAGCACCCCTCACCAGAGAAGTGGAAGTGGAGCGAACTTTACTGACCAGCTGACCAGCTTTAACAGGTGGAAAACAAAACTTTGTCAACAACAAAATAGCTTTTAATGTTACTAGTGGTGTACAGAGACATCATTATCTGTAGGATATTGGTACTGTATCTGTATCTGTTCAAACAAAATTATCTATGGCATATAATATGATATATATTAAACATACATCTTTAATGGATGAATATGAACTGAAATACAAGGTAAAACATCAATATTTCAATATTTCAAATGGAGGAAATTAGCACATAGCCTACAGCTAAAAACGACAGGTTCTAAGCTTTTGATATACAGTATAGGTTGCAGAGGTTTGAAAGAAATCTACAGTAGCTGCCATACCAGGCTTTTGTCTCGCTAGTTCCGACTCGGTATGGGCGACTACAGAATATAGGGATCACTTTTCAATAATGTGCAGTAAATGAGACGACTAGTTAGTGAAATCAAAGGTCGATGTTGCAAACAGAATGGGCATTTTTATCTTGTGGCCATCCACAATGATTCGAATTGATTTGAAGAAACATGGCTGACGACGCACAGACGTCGATCGTGGCTTTTTCCCCCTGTCCCCCGTATAATAAGAAGTCACTTCAGGTAGAATCAATCCATCACATTATTTGTGCTATCCCGAATAACCTAATGGGATCCATGTGTTCCATATTGTTACACCTGTCTATAAGCTGCTGTGTGTTCCATAGTGTTACACCTGTCTATAAGCTGCTGTGTGTTCCATAGTGTTACACCTGTCTATAAGCTGCTGTGTGTTCCATATTGTTACACCTGTCTATAAGCTGCTGTGTGTTCCATAGTGTTACACCTGTCTATAAGCTGCTGTGTGTTCCATAGTGTTACACCTGTCTATAAGCTGTGTGTTCCATAGTGTTACACCTGTCTATAAGCTGCTGTGTGTTCCATAGTGTTACACCTGTCTATAAGCTGCTGTGTGTTCCATAGTGTTACACCTGTCTATAAGCTGCTGTGTGTTCCATAGTGTTACACCTGTCTATAAGCTGCTGTGTGTTCCATAGTGTTACACCTGTCTATAAGCTGCTGTGTGTTCCATATTGTTACACCTGTCTATAAGCTGCTGTGTGTTCCATAGTGTTACACCTGTCTATAAGCTGCTGTGTGTTCCATAGTGTTACACCTGTCTATAAGCTGCTGTGTGTTCCATAGTGTTACACCTGTCTTTAAGCTGCTGTGTGTTCCATAGTGTTACACCTGTCTATAAGCTGTGTGTTCCATAGTGTTACACCTGTCTATAAGCTGTGTGTTCCATAGTGTTACACCTGTCTATAAGCTGCTGTGTGTTCCATAGTGTTACACCTGTCTATAAGCTGTGTGTTCCATAGTGTTACACCTGTCTATAAGCTGCTGTGTGTTCCATAGTGTTACACCTGTCTATAAGCTGCTGTGTGTTCCATAGTGTTACACCTGTCTATAAGCTGCTGTGTGTTCCATAGTGTTACACCTGTCTATAAGCTGCTGTGTGTTCCATAGTGTTACACCTGTCTATAAGCTGTGTGTTCCATAGTGTTACACCTGTCTATAAGCTGCTGTGTGTTCCATAGTGTTACACCTGTCTATAAGCTGTGTGTTCCATAGTGTTACACCTGTCTATAAGCTGCTGTGTGTTCCATAGTGTTACACCTGTCTATAAGCTGCTGTGTGTTCCATAGTGTTACACCTGTCTATAAGCTGTGTGTTCCATAGTGTTACACCTGTCTATAAGCTGCTGTGTGTTCCATAGTGTTACACCTGTCTATAAGCTGTGTGTTCCATAGTGTTACACCTGTCTATAAGCTGCTGTGTGTTCCATAGTGTTACACCTGTCTATAAGCTGCTGTGTGTTCCATAGTGTTACACCTGTCTATAAGCTGCTGTGTGTTCCATAGTGTTACACCTGTCTATAAGCTGCTGTGTGTTCCATAGTGTTACACCTGTCTATAAGCTGCTGTGTGTTCCATATTGTTACACCTGTCTATAAGCTGCTGTGTGTTCCATAGTGTTACACCTGTCTATAAGCTGCTGTGTGTTCCATAGTGTTACACCTGTCTATAAGCTGCTGTGTGTTCCATAGTGTTACACCTGTCTTTAAGCTGCTGTGTGTTCCATAGTGTTACACCTGTCTATAAGCTGTGTGTTCCATAGTGTTACACCTGTCTATAAGCTGTGTGTTCCATAGTGTTACACCTGTCTATAAGCTGCTGTGTGTTCCATAGTGTTACACCTGTCTATAAGCTGTGTGTTCCATAGTGTTACACCTGTCTATAAGCTGCTGTGTGTTCCATAGTGTTACACCTGTCTATAAGCTGCTGTGTGTTCCATAGTGTTACACCTGTCTATAAGCTGCTGTGTGTTCCATAGTGTTACACCTGTCTATAAGCTGCTGTGTGTTCCATAGTGTTACACCTGTCTATAAGCTGTGTGTTCCATAGTGTTACACCTGTCTATAAGCTGCTGTGTGTTCCATAGTGTTACACCTGTCTATAAGCTGTGTGTTCCATAGTGTTACACCTGTCTATAAGCTGCTGTGTGTTCCATAGTGTTACACCTGTCTATAAGCTGCTGTGTGTTCCATAGTGTTACACCTGTCTATAAGCTGTGTGTTCCATAGTGTTACACCTGTCTATAAGCTGCTGTGTGTTCCATAGTGTTACACCTGTCTATAAGCTGTGTGTTCCATAGTGTTACACCTGTCTATAAGCTGCTGTGTGTTCCATAGTGTTACACCTGTCTATAAGCTGCTGTGTGTTCCATAGTGTTACACCTGTCTATAAGCTGCTGTGTGTTCCATAGTGTTACACCTGTCTATAAGCTGCTGTGTGTTCCATAGTGTTACACCTGTCTATAAGCTGCTGTGTGTTCCATATTGTTACACCTGTCTATAAGCTGCTGTGTGTTCCATAGTGTTACACCTGTCTATAAGCTGCTGTGTGTTCCATAGTGTTACACCTGTCTATAAGCTGCTGTGTGTTCCATAGTGTTACACCTGTCTTTAAGCTGCTGTGTGTTCCATAGTGTTACACCTGTCTATAAGCTGTGTGTTCCATAGTGTTACACCTGTCTATAAGCTGTGTGTTCCATAGTGTTACACCTGTCTATAAGCTGCTGTGTGTTCCATAGTGTTACACCTGTCTATAAGCTGTGTGTTCCATAGTGTTACACCTGTCTATAAGCTGCTGTGTGTTCCATAGTGTTACACCTGTCTATAAGCTGCTGTGTGTTCCATAGTGTTACACCTGTCTATAAGCTGCTGTGTGTTCCATAGTGTTACACCTGTCTATAAGCTGCTGTGTGTTCCATAGTGTTACACCTGTCTATAAGCTGTGTGTTCCATAGTGTTACACCTGTCTATAAGCTGCTGTGTGTTCCATAGTGTTACACCTGTCTATAAGCTGTGTGTTCCATAGTGTTACACCTGTCTATAAGCTGCTGTGTGTTCCATAGTGTTACACCTGTCTATAAGCTGCTGTGTGTTCCATAGTGTTACACCTGTCTATAAGCTGTGTGTTCCATAGTGTTACACCTGTCTATAAGCTGCTGTGTGTTCCATAGTGTTACACCTGTCTATAAGCTGTGTGTTCCATAGTGTTACACCTGTCTATAAGCTGCTGTGTGTTCCATAGTGTTACACCTGTCTATAAGCTGCTGTGTGTTCCATAGTGTTACACCTGTCTATAAGCTGTGTGTTCCATAGTGTTACACCTGTCTATAAGCTGCTGTGTGTTCCATAGTGTTACACCTGTCTATAAGCTGTGTGTTCCATAGTGTTACACCTGTCTATAAGCTGCTGTGTGTTCCATAGTGTTACACCTGTCTATAAGCTGTGTGTTCCATAGTGTTACACCTGTCTATAAGCTGCTGTGTGTTCCATAGTGTTACACCTGTCTATAAGCTGCTGTGTGTTCCATAGTGTTACACCTGTCTATAAGCTGTGTGTTCCATAGTGTTACACCTGTCTATAAGCTGCTGTGTGTTCCATGGTGTTACACCTGTCTATAAGCTGTGTGTTCCATAGTGTTACACCTGTCTATAAGCTGCTGTGTGTTCCATAGTGTTACACCTGTCTATAAGCTGTGTGTTCCATAGTGTTACACCTGTCTATAAGCTGCTGTGTGTTCCATAGTGTTACACCTGTCTATAAGCTGCTGTGTGTTCCATAGTGTTACACCTGTCTATAAGCTGCTGTGTGTTCCATAGTGTTACACCTGTCTATAAGCTGCTGTGTGTTCCATAGTGTTACACCTGTCTATAAGCTGCTGTGTGTTCCATAGTGTTACACCTGTCTATGAGCTGCTGTGTGTTCCATAGTGTTACACCTGTCTATAAGCTGTGTGTTCCATAGTGTTACACCTGTCTATAAGCTGCTGTGTGTTCCATAGTGTTACACCTGTCTATAAGCTGCTGTGTGTTCCATAGTGTTACACCTGTCTATAAGCTGCTGTGTGTTCCATAGTGTTACACCTGTCTATAAGCTGCTGTGTGTTCCATAGTGTTACACCTGTCTATAAGCTGCTGTGTGTTCCATAGTGTTACACCTGTCTATAAGCTGCTGTGTGTTCCATAGTGTTACACCTGTCTATAAGCTGCTGTGTGTTCCATAGTGTTGCACCTGTCTATAAGCTGCTGTGTGTTCCATAGTGTTACACCTGTCTATGAGCTGCTGTGTGTTCCATAGTGTTACACCTGTCTATAAGCTGCTGTGTGTTCCATAGTGTTACACCTGTCTATAAGCTGTGTGTTCCATAGTGTTACACCTGTCTATAAGCTGCTGTGTGTTCCATAGTGTTACACCTGTCTATAAGCTGCTGTGTGTTCCATAGTGTTACACCTGTCTATAAGCTGCTGTGTGTTCCATAGTGTTACACCTGTCTATAAGCTGTGTGTTCCATAGTGTTACACCTGTCTATAAGCTGCGGTGTGTTCCATAGTGTTACACCTGTCTATAAGCTGTGTGTTCCATAGTGTTACACCTGTCTATAAGCTGCTGTGTGTTCCATAGTGTTACACCTGTCTATAAGCTGCTGTGTGTTCCATAGTGTTACACCTGTCTATAAGCTGCTGTGTGTTCCATAGTGTTACACCTGTCTATAAGCTGCTGTGTGTTCCATAGTGTTGCACCTGTCTATAAGCTGCTGTGTGTTCCATAGTGTTGCACCTGTCTATAAGCTGCTGTGTGTTCCATAGTGTTACACCTGTCTATAAGCTGCTGTGTGTTCCATAGTGTTGCACCTGTCTATAAGCTGCTGTGTGTTCCATAGTGTTACACCTGTCTATGAGCTGCTGTGTGTTCCATAGTGTTACACCTGTCTATAAGCTGCTGTGTGTTCCATAGTGTTGCACCTGTCTATAAGCTGCTGTGTGTTCCATAGTGTTACACCTGTCTATACGCTGCTGTGTGTTCCATAGTGTTACACCTGTCTATAAGCTGCTGTGTGTTCCATAGTGTTACACCTGTCTATAAGCTGCTGTGTGTTCCATAGTGTTACACCTGTCTATAAGCTGCTGTATGTTCCATAGTGTTACACCTGTCTATAAGCTGTGTGTTCCATAGTGTTACACCTGTCTATGAGCTGCTGTGTGTTCCATAGGGCAGGGAACAGACCTGCTGATGAT
Organism: Poromitra crassiceps; assembly: GCF_964638095.1. NCBI lineage: Eukaryota > Metazoa > Chordata > Actinopteri > Beryciformes > Melamphaidae > Poromitra > Poromitra crassiceps. Next base: position 30,172,866 of record NC_139625.1, on the reverse strand, counting down.
GCACCCTGACAGGCTGCACCAGGGTAAATTATGGTAATGTAATGCAGTCATCTGCCTGGTGCCATTTGACTCGACAAAAACACTTAAACACTCCATCTATTTCTCTAAGTGGGAAGTAGAGAGGCCATCTTGGATGGGTGGGCCTGTGTTTTTTTTTTTTTTACAGGAACAGAGCAGAAGAAACCTGGTGACATTACAGTGACATCCCACAGTCTGTTCAACAGAGGCAGGCGGTCCACCCTCAAAACCTGCTGGTATAGATGGATGTACTGCCATATCATTAGTATGAGTCCACAAAGTATGTTTACTTACGACAAAAAATGGAGACAACAGCATATTTATTGCAACATTAACATTTGTGTATGTGCCGAGGTGATTTTATGTGCTTCTAGACACAGCTAATGTTCTATTGTCTTTGATGTGTTGGTCTGTAAATGTCTTTTTTGTAGTTGACTGATGGGATAAGGAGGAGGCTCGGGTGCAGCCTCACCATTAGAGAAGCAGGCTTTTTGACCCTAATGCTGGTCCAAAGCCTCGGAGCAGCTGGGGAACAAGTGAGCGTACATCAACATGGTGACTGTCTGAAGTGAAACGATGGCAACAAAGAGGCATGTACTGCTGCACGCTCACAAACTCTCTCCATGGATGGATCAGATTTGACATGCTTTTAGTCTGATCACATTAGAATTGTCAAGGGCCAGGATGGAGTGACTATTCTATCAAATCAATGCTCTCATTCTGAGTTACAATCAATAGTAATATATAGTCATCCTGTAATGTATCCCCTCGTACTGCTGATGCGCCGCTCTTCCACCAGGAGCTCTCTATCTCTCTCTCTCTCTCTCTCTTTCTCTTTCTCTCTCTCTCTGTCTCTCTGTCTCTCTCTGTCTCTCTCTGTCTCTTTCTCTCTCTCTCTCTCTCTCTCTCTCTCTCTCTCTCTGTCTCTCTCTCTCTCTCTCTCTCTCTCTCTGTCTCTCTCTGTCTCTCTCTCTGTTGAAACTCTAGACAGCGCTATTTGAATGTGTGACAGACAGAATCAATACAAAACATGTCAGTCTGCAGGACTCCTCCACTCTCTAAGTGTCTTGTCAGACTCTATATAAAGCATCTGATTCAATAGAAAGATGGTGGCCTCAGACTGCTTCATCTCAATTCCCGGACCCCACAAGGTTTTGCAATGTATCAGAATGAGAATCGCATTCAATTTCATTTAACATGTACCGGGAAACTGAGCTAGTAAAGTGGTACCATACATGTAGAACACAGATAAGAAAATACTAGGCTATATGCATACTACACAATAAAGTATATACAATAGAAAATATAATGAATTCTCAGTTGAGGAAAACATAATAATTATCACGCAGTGTTACTGTAAATATATCAATATAAAGGTCCTTACACATGGGGAGCGTTTTTTTCGTGCGATTAATTCGCACGTCAATAATATTTTCCGAACCTATATCAGTTAATGCAATCGTGCATACCAACGGCGAAGTTTCGCTGAGCGTTATTGCGGTGTTTATTTTTTCGAACCACAGTCGATTTTTCAGAAATTTGCTTCCGTACACATCTGTGGCTGTGATTGACAGGTGGGTCAAAACTCGCATCGCAATTTTGTGCCGTATATTCGCATCGCTCTTGATGTGTAAGGACCTTAAGTGTGGAACAGCGTTGGGCAAGTTACTCAGGAAATGTAATAAGTTACTCATTACTTATTACTTATTACTCCTTTAAAAAGTAATATGATTACTTTATTTTATTAATTGGTATCAAAAGTAATTAGTTGCATTACTTGCTACATTACTATAGTACTTTCGCTACCCCCCTACCTAGGATAAAGAACTAATCACGTTCTGGCAATAGCAATGCAGTAGTCTCGCATAGCCAGACTAATCTACACACTTTGTTTTAGCCCTGTGCCAGTGCTTGAGACAATAATGCAGTAACTTGAAGTTACTTGGGTTAGTAACTAGGTAATATTATTACTGTTTTGGAAATTATCTTCCCTTCTGTCTCGCCACTGAGTGACAGGTGTCAGGTGTCAGAGGGCACACTAGCTCATGCTTTCTGGTTCTGCCCTTCATTAACAGGATTCTGGGCCAAAATATTTGATTGGTACTCTAAGGCCTACAAAATAACCCTACAGCCGGAGGCGGAACTCGCCATCTTCGGCTGCTCGGAGTCCTCTCTGAACTTCCCTACAGCTGTGCAACAAGGGCAGGGGTGGCCCAATGGTTAGAGAAGCGAGCTTGTGACCGGAAGGTCGTCGGTTCAATCCCCGGGACCGGCAGGATAAATCTGGGTGGGGAAAGTGAAAAGGCAGCGCTTGCCCCTCCCTCATTACCACCACTGAGGTGCCCTTGAGCAAGGCCCTTAACCCCAACTGCTCCAGTGGAGCTGATCAGTGGCCAGCAGATCAGACTGTGGTTGTACTGGTCAGCTTCCAGGTATGAATCTGTGTGTGAATGTGAACAGGGCACTCCTGAAAAAGAGAGCATTGCTCTCAGTGAGACTCCCCCTGTATAAATAAAGGTAAAAACAAAACAAAACAAAAAACAAACAAAAAAACAATCTCTGACACTGAGGACAACTGTCGCCAAAAGACTCATTCTGAAGGAACGGAAGCCCTCCTCTTCACCCTCTTTTCAGGTGTGGCTGATGGACATGATCTCTGTTATACAGATGGAGACAGGGTCGGTTCGTACATATAGGCGACATAGGTGAGCGCCTAGGGCGGCACTTGGAGGGGCGGCAAATTGTGCGTGTTCACTTGCAGCTCTCCAAATATTCTCCAGCGCTCTGCCTCTTCCCCATGCTCTTCCCCCTACTAGATCCATGCTCTCCCCGCTGTCCACGGCACAAACCGCCTGCCCTACTATGCCTCTGATTGGCTTACCCTGATATTTTACCCTAACTACCCAACCAATCATCACTCCTCATGCCTAAACAAGCACTACTACTAGCCAATCAGAGGCAGAGGAGGGCGGGTCATCATGCCTTCTCCATCCCGCTTGATTGAGGAAAAGGGACATACAAGTAGACTAATTTACATCATTAACTTTCGGTTAAGGTAGCCTAGGCCATGTGCTCATATGTGTGTACCAGTATTAGTGTAATCAGTAAACTAGCGCGATATTCTAATGTTGTTTCTGGGTTCCAAAACAATATGTTTCCCTGTGCAGTGCGCAGTGCGGCGTGCACTTTGGCTGCCCATTCATTGGAGAGACCAAAATTCCAATACAATATCTGAAGTTTCTCAAAGTTAAAACTACCTCTGCAGTAGTAGCCTACAATGAAACAAGACAGACTTAATGGACTGGCAACAATCTCCATATAAAATGAACTGGCAGAGAGAATGCTAATAGAGATTGGATTTATTTAAAGACCTTTGCTGACACAGGCCCCTGCTGGTGTCCACTTCTGAAAGGTAAACAAGCTTTATTTGCCAACAACTTGTAACACCAACTCGCCTTTGTTTAAGTTGTGAATCTGATGATGATATATAGGCTAAATACATTGTGAGTCTTACATTAATGTGCACATTCCATGTGTGTGTTTTACGCACATGAGAAAGTGGTAGATAAGAGAGATTTGCATAGTTTGAGGATCTGAAAAATGTGATTATTTGGAAAATAGCTGTACTGTATCATGATGACTGCTGTGGTTATTGGAGTTATTATGCAGACCTGTGGTGCGTTATTTTTCGTAGGCTATATGGATGTGCAAAATGCCTGCATATTGCTTCATGCATACTTTGATGCTGGTATGGTGTTGCCACTTCCGAATTGGGGACGGCATAATTTGTTCTCGCCTAGAGCGGCAGAATGGCACGTGCCGGCCCTGGATGGAGAGACTCAGGTCCCTGAAAACCAACTCGCTTGGAAGGTTCTCAACTATCTGGGACCCGTTTTTGGCCTACTTCAAATAGGTTAAGAATGACCAGTGACTGAGGTTAGGGGTGACGGATGGCTCGCCTGGCTGGTATCTCATGGACCTCTTGCGTGGGATCCCATGCACATTATATTTTACAAACATATAAGCACCTTATGCGGCTGATAGCACCACATTGTGATGTTGAATGTTGATGTTTGTTGTTTCTTTCTGTCCTTTCTTTTCCTGTGTCTGAGCCTGTTTGTCTTGTTTGTATATTGTTCTATAAAAATGGAAAATAAAATAATATATAAAACAAAATATATACTGTTTTGGAAATGTGTAATCCCTTACACTACTCGTTACTACGGAATGTAATGTATATGACCAACAATGGAAAATAGAACTGCATAGAACTGCAATTATGATATTGGTTATCTCTCCCCCCTCTCTCAACAATTGCCATTGCGTTGCTCTTACTGAGGCACTTACCTCCCAGCAGCTGTAATGGAGCTACTCAGTGGCTAGTTAACAGTAGAGCACTATGGTTTTAACGGGCAGCTCCCACACACGAGTGAAACACTAGTCTATAGTGAAACCATATCATATATATCATATAAATAAGAAATAACCATACTGTATTCACAGTCCCCCATTCAAACATTCACCAAACATCAAACACAATCTTCACATTTAAAGTTAATCAGGTTCTTTATCTGATACTTGCCCCATTGCAACCAAACCATCATGCTTCAGCGTATGTTGCAATTCATGCAGGTTTTGGAGCAAAAAAATCTCATCTTTCCAAGGTCAGAGCTGATTGAACAGCAGCCAGTGCTGAGATGGGTGTGATCAACTCTACAGTCAAGAAACAGCATAAGATGTGATGGTCATTTCTGCAGATGAGCTTTATAAATCAACAGAAACCAATGCTCTGCCAGAAGAATGGAGGGCCAGGAGGTACCCCACCTGCACCTGCAACAACTCCCACAGGGCACTGCTGGAGATAACAACACATTCATTTTTCAATCTGTCTGCTTAAGTCTTCCTACTTAGCCTGATATCACACTGAATTGTCAACTCGGCGTTACTCATTTCCATCTTCTAGAAGCAGTCAAAACTCAATTGAGTGGAGTGGACGGATTCAAGGGTCTGGACTCGGCCAACTTCGTAACTTCGTAGCAACTTGAGACGTAGTAGACACCAAAGTCAGATGATTGTTGTATAATCAGAGAAATATTCTCGGTTAATGACCACATCCACCTTATTTCCTGGTTTGAAAAAAAAATTGGGAGGCAAATAATTATAATTATCAGCAGCCAATCACATACCGATGCTACAGTACATGAAGTGATGCTTCTTGCTGCAAAAATACTGGTGCTACAGCTAGCAACCGGCTAGCTCAAATTGTAGCCTGTAAAAAAAGATGGATGTAGTGAGTGTGATGTCCCCCCACAGGCTTCTGAAGGGCTGTTTTGAAGCCTGGAGATTGTGTTTACGCTCGACACCATGTCAGTTTTTTGAGCTGGAGCAGCCAAATAAGCTAGGAAAAGCAAAGGGTGAAGAGGGTGGACAAATGAATTATATTTACAGGCTAGAAATAACCGCCTCATGGTTGTATGCCTCCGCCACCAAGTCAAGTTGCAGTCTACATCCATGTGTGTCCAGACTCATACAAGCACAACTACCTTGAAGCCCACAGCGCAGTGGTGTGGCCATTCAGCCTTAGGGCACTTTAGGCAATGTTTGGGGGTACCTCAACAACTCGTTTTCAACATGGAAAATGGTCCTACCCCGCTACCTTAACCCTAAACCACCCACACACACACCCAGCCACTCCCCAAAACCATGCCTCGAATCGCAACTCTACAACCTTCCTATCCCTAGCTACAGCCCCTTTCCCTCAGCCCCACCCCCTTCCTTACTCCCCCCACCATGCACTTCCCCCTTGGCACTCCCTCTACCCACCCCTTGAACCCCAACTCTCTATGACCTTCCTATCCCGAGGTATGGCCCCTTTTCCCTAGCCCCGGCCATTTCCCTCACCATGCCCCCCCCCCCCCCCCCACACATACACACACATCCTACCCATCCCTCGAATCCCGACTTCCTACAACCTTCCTATCCCCAGCTATCTGCCCCTGGAACAGCCTGGGCAGCCAGTCAACCCAATGGATGGAGAGGGGCATCATTCCAAATGAATGCCTCGCTACCGGCCATGACCAACCTTGGGCTGTCTGGAAGACCCTAAACTGCCTGCGGGTCGGGTCGGACGCTGCAAGGGGTCCATGAAGAAATGGAAAATGACAAGCTCAGATGCATGTGTGTGTGGCGACCCCCAAACCATGGAACATGTCATGAGATGCAGCTCCGCTACACAATGGACTGGAGAACCAAACATGGCCGCACTCGCATGTGTCAATGACCACTGGAAGGACATGATGTAGTCGATGGAACGAGGAAGAAGAAGCCCCTTTTACCTAGCCTGCCCCCTTCCTTGATGGAACGGACTGATGTGTGGTCACAGTGACCTTGAACTTTGACCTTTGACCACCAAAATCGAATCAATTCATCCTTGAGTTCAAGTGGACGTTTAAAGAAATGCAAGGCGTTCCTGAGATATCGTGTTAAAGAGCATGGTGCAGGTTTGAGACCACTTTGCATTAATATGTGGGACTTTTATGTAGGAATTAGGATTCTCTTTTGTTTTCCCCCCACACATAGCTGCATCTAGACTGGTTTTTGTAAAGCAGCTGGCACATGCGCCTGAAAAGCCACAAATCAAACATAAAACAGCAGTAAAACAGCAGTACCTTGGTAGCTGGCTTTTGTTTGTGTCTCTAGAACAATAATGGATTGGTTCCATATTCATGTTCAAGACAGATGAATAGAGCAACCAGCATTGTGCAACCAGAGGAAACACAGACCTCAGAACAGATGAATAGAGCAACCAGCACTGTGCAACCAGAGGCAACACAGACCTCAGAACAGATGAATAGAGCAACCAGCACTGTGCAACCAGAGGCAACACAGACCTCAGAACAGATGAATAGAGCAACCAGCATTGTGCAACCAGAGGCAACACAGACCTCAGAACAGATGAATAGAGCAACCAGCACTGTGCAACCAGAGGCAACACAGACCTCAGAACAGATGAATAGAGCAACCAGCACTGTGCAACCAGAGGCAACACAGACCTCAGCACAGATGAATAGAGCAACCAGCACTGTGCAACCAGAGGCAACACAGACCTCAGAACAGATGAATAGAGCAACCAGCACTGTGCAACCAGAGGCAACACAGACCTCAGCACAGATGAATAGAGCAACCAGCACTGTGCAACCAGAGGCAACACAGACCTCAGAACAGATGAATAGAGCAACCAGCACTGTGCAACCAGAGGCAACACAGACCTCAGAACAGATGAATAGAGCAACCAGCAGTGTGCGACCAGAGGCAACACAGACCTCAGAACTGCATGGCACAAAGAGCCACCTCCCTTCCTCCAGTCCCAGCCCCACATATCTCTTTCTTTTCCTTCCACATTGTGAGGAATGCTGAGGGCAAAAAGAGAAGCACTGGGCCTAAATTAAAGACCCTATCTGTGCTGTGCAGGGTGGCTGCTGGAGGTCTAGAGGAGATACACATACACGCATGCACACGCACGCACACGCACACCACACACACTAGTTATTGAAAAGTAATAAAACTACAGTATGTCTGTGTGAGGTAATAGAGAGAAAATGAGAGAGAGAGAGAGAGGGAGAGGGAGGAAGAGAGGGAGACAGAGAGAGAGAGAGAGCATCAGGCCATGGCTGGGGCTGAGGCTGTGGAGATAAATGTCACTTCTAGCCGTTCATTGGCCTACACAGCACAAATGGAGCGACCGCTCTCCTCTTATCGTTAGCTGCACACACATAGACACGGCTCTCTCTCTCTCACTAGAACAATTAGCTTTATGGTGGCTCAGAGCCTGTGAAATGTCATTCTGCCAGGTAAACTAGTTATTATATCACAAAGGCTGCAGCTGAGTCAATTATACAGCAGAGGAGAGAGGGACCTGAGAGCCGGGCCAATGGATTCATCGAAGGAGAGGGCAACAAGGCCTAAGGTCAGTGAGAGAGGCAGGGAGGATGGGACAGGAGGCAGAGAGAGAGAGAGAGGCAGAGAGAGAGAGAGAGACAGAGAGAGAGGGAGAGGCAGAGAGAGAGAGAGAGAGAGAGAGGCAGAGAGAGAGAGAGAGGCAGAGAGAGAGAGAGAGAGAGAGGCAGGGAGGATGGGACAGGAGGCAGAGAGAGAGAGAGAGAGAGAGAGGCAGAGAGAGAGAGAGAGGCAGGGAGGATGGGACAGGAGGCAGAGAGAGAGAGAGAGAGAGAGAGAGAGAGAGAGGCAGGGAAGATGGGAAGATGGGAAGGGAGGCAGAGAGAGAGAGAGAGGCAGGGAGGATGGGACAGGAGGCAGAGAGAGAGAGAGAGAGAGAGAGAGAGAGAGAGAGAGATAGAGAGAGAGAGAGAGACAGAGAGAGAGAGAGACAGAGAGACAGAGAGATGGAGATCTTCAATCCAATAGGTTGTTAATGGTATGCTAATATGACATTTACATCAGTGGAGACTGGGATGATGGATATGACCAGCACCAACCATCACCCAACCAAAAAAAGACTCAAATGAAGTTAAAAGGGCTCGATTGTGTTTGTGTGATTGAGTGTTATGTGATTGAGTGTTTGTTTCTTACCCGAAATGGGCATGGTTTGGCTCAAAATTAAGGTTAATGTCAATACTTGTGACATGTGGTTCTTTGGTCAATTTCCATAGGAGTTGACTGCATTTCCTGCCCATTATAGGTAATAAACATACAAACCAAAACAAGCAAAACAATAACCGTGTTCTTTAAAAAGAGAGAGCATTTCAGAAAGTCACCACAGAGAATAAGTACAGGAGTTGATCAGACAGGGAGAGCCAGAGAGAGATAGAGGCGACTCTGCTTTCTAAAAGCAGTCTTGTCACAGACACTGTCCTCTCTGCACAGTGACCAGATGGAGCTCTATGCTCAGGGCACGCAAAGGTGGCCCCCAGGGGCCTCCCGTCCTCGGCCCCTCACCCCTCCTCACCCCTGAACTGGGGCTCCGGCTGGGCAAAGGAACCCGTCCTCTGCCTCTTGCCTGCTGTGGAGGCCACTTTCCCCCGCGTCCCCTCCTGTCTCCCCCTTCCCTCCTGCAGCGGACAGTGCCCAAATGCCAGCAACGTCCCACCTGGGCCTAGCCAAGCCTGTCCCTACTGACGGGGGGCAGGCGTGACACGCAGGGCCCAGAGCACTCACCCCTGACGGGAACACAATGGACCAAGGACTGTCTGGCTGACTGGGCTAGGTACAGATAATACTGTTAATCGTGCAGAGTGGCCAACAGCTTCCCAGAACAATGAGAAACCCACAGAGCAGTGATTGGAAAATATCCCCCACCATACACACACAGTATACCGTATATGCACATGCACACACACACACACACACACACACACTGACACGCACATACTGTACAATCATACAGACGAGAACATGCACACACGCATGCGCACACACACACTCGCACACATGCACACACACTGACACGCGCATACTGTACAATCAGACAAGAACATGCACAGACGAGAACATGCACACACACGCACGCACGCGCGCACACACACACACACACACACACACACGCACGCACGCGCTCACACACACACACACACACACACACACACACACACACACACACACACACACACACACACACATTTAAACATGGAAAATTTCATTTGAGCTTGTAGCTACCTCTGAGCCCCTATCAGCCCAAGGTGTTCCAGCCTGATACAGATGAGAAGAAAAGGAGATTTCTGTTCTGCCCTTCTTCCTTTTTCACACTGAGGTGTGTAAATCGACAGAAATCCTCTAGCCTTTTTCTCTCTTCTAATCTAAGTTTGAGAACAATGAACGCACATTTCTCTAAAATCCTGAACATTGTTTTCCCTGCCTCTTTTACTCTGTCTGGATGTTGAAAGATACACTACTGCTTTGTAGAAGATAAACGTGTTCAAAATATTCAAAATCTTAATAACTGCATTATTTGCCTCTGCCCATATGCAAAGGGTTCTTAACCCAAGAAATGTACCTATTTTGCTATGTTTTATTGTTAGTGTGTTGGACCAATCAGAATAGACAGTAAAATTCAAAGATGCGGTTGGTGATGCAGCAAACCCATGTGGTGCTGAACCATTGTTAAGAAACTCCTTGTGTTCCACCAACCACATACATTTTCCACAACAGATTTATTCATCAATGTACATCAAGTATCAACTTCGCCCCAAATAGATCACATTACAGTACATTACACTAAAATAATTGTATTCTCTGATACAACGATTATTGTAGACAGTTGAAATATGCTTTGTGTAACATTTCGAGGGGATTAGGCAACTTGGTAGGATACATTTTACAACTCAGTGAGCACAAACTGGGATTTGAACGTTGATTTACTGTATAGGTGAAAACTGGGTGATATTGGGTCTGAAATCTAAAGGTCCTTACACATCAAGAGCGATGCGAATATACGGCACGAAATTGCGATGCGAGTTTTGACCCACCTGTCAATCACAGCCACAGATGTGTACACGTCGGAAGCGAATTTCTGAAAAATCGACCATGGTTCGAAAAAATAAACACCGCAATAACGTTCAGCGAAACTTCGCCGTTGGTATGCACGGTTGCATTGACTGATATAGGTTCGGAAAATATTATTGACGTGCAAATTAATTGCACGAAAAAAACGCTCCCTATGTGTAAGGACCTTAAGACGTAATTTCAAATTTTCAATCAGCTAAAATGCGGTTACTTACAACATCAATGTGTGAAAACAATTTGTTTCAACATATTGATCATTTGTTAGTTGTAGCTTGAAAGAGAGACAATATTGTGCATCCTGGTGGCTCACGAGGTAGCGTGTGAAAAGCCCTGAGGAAACACAGCCTAACAAGTCTTACCTGGTGGCACAGAGAGTTGCCTTGCTGCCCCTCAGTATTGAGGCATCAGTCACTTTTGAGGTTGTGGGTTTGAGACTCAGTCAGTTTTGAATGGCAACAGCCAGAGGAAAGAGACAAAGGCGCCCAGATAAGTGCTGCTAGTGTGAAGGGGAGCTGGTGGTGTGAAGGAATCATCGACCACATAGCGACGTGGGGGCCAGAGGATGGCCGGTTTGATTCCTGCTCCACTGCCACTACCTGGAGCTATGGGGGGCCTGTTCTCCCCCCGACATGAGCAGAGGCTTATGAGACAGAAAACCACGCAAAGCTGACATTTCACTGACATCGGAAGTGGCAAACGGCTGCCGCCAGGCTGTAGACTTAATATCTGTATATGACATGTCTGCTCTGGATGTTTTTGCAGTCTGTCCACAGTGTCCATTTCTGTGGATCTGCCTGTAGGAGGCACTGTCACTGTCAGCTGGTGATGTTAAAGACAGGGCAGTAATATGTCTCCTCCATCAGGAATCGAACCAACAGTGTGCCTGTCAGGTAAAGACAGCGACACAGCCACTCATCCTGCTGAACTATGAGCTGTTTGGAGTTTAGCTTCTGATTTCTACACACTGTGTTCACACTGACAACAACAAAGAGAGCATAAAGACTGAGGCAGTGTTGTAATATGTCTCCTCCATTGGTAATCTAACCAACAGTGTGCATGTCAGGTAGCGACTGTGACACAGCCACTCATCCTGCTGAGCTATGAGCTGTTTGGAGTTAAGTCTTTGATTTATACACACTTTGTTCACACTGACAACAACACAGAGAGCATAAAGAATGAGGCAGTGCTGTAATATGGCTCTTCCATTGGGAATCAAACCAACAGTGTGCCTGTCAGGTAGCAACAGTGACACAGCCACTCCTCCTGCTGAGCTATGAGCTGTTTGCAGTTTAGCTTCTGATTTCTACACACTGTGTTTACACTGACAACAACACACAAGAGTGAGACAGGTGTTATTTGAACCAGGGACTGACTAGCCTCCTTCATCACCAGGTTATTTCTATCAGTGTTCAAACTACTGATGTCTTCTTCTTAAGCCATAGCCTGAGGCAAGGATTGGACTGTCAACCTTCACACATCACACAACATCCACATGTTTATCTGAGTGAGCTATAGCCCACTTCCTGTTATGTTTTCATATTGTAGCTTTAAACCTTGATCTGTGACTGTTGAAGTAGATCTGACATGAAGGAGATAAGAGAGGAGTATGACACCGTTTCTCAATGTCAAGGATCCTTCCTCAGCAGGACTTGTCCTTCCTAGTCACTTCCTACCTCCGTAGGCAAAAGTCCTTCCTCACATTGGAAGAGCAAACATTTGGAACAGGCTAAGGAGTGTGCGATTGCATCATGTTCACAGGTGCTTTTAATAACATCATGGGATGGGCATTGCAAATTAGCTTAGGCTACAAATGCTGTGATACATGACATCAGACGTTTCTTGGTAAATGTTATATGTATGTTTATCTGTCCCTATCCAAATAAATGATAAAACAAAACTAGAACGACCGCAACGCGGACTTATGCCTCCACCATTAATTCATTCTTGAGTCCAAATCGCCATTTGAGGGAAATTGGAAGAAATTCCGTCAAGGCGCTCCTGTGATGTTGAGAGCTTGGAAATTGGGTGTGTGAGCTCACAGTGACCTTGAACTTTGACCACCAAAATGTAATCAGTTCATCCTTGAGTCCAAGTGGACGCTTGAGGCAAATTCGAAGAAATTCCATCAAGACATTCCTGAGATATCGCGTTAACAAGCTTGAAAATGGCATTCGAGAGGTCACAGTGACCTTGACCTTTGATAACCAAAATGGAATCAGTTCATCCTTGCGGCCAAGTCGATGTTTGAGCCAAATCAGAAGAAATTCTATCAAGCCGTTCTTGAGATATTGCGTTAACCAACTTGGGAATGGCGTTCATGAGGTCATAGTGACCTTGAAGTTTGACCAACAAAATGTAATCAGTTCATCCTTGAGGCCAAGTTAATGTTTGAGGCAAATTTGATGAAATTCCGTCAAGGCATTCCTGAGATATGGCGTTAACAAGCTTGAAAATGGCGTTGGAGAGGTCCCAGTGACCTTGACCTTTGATCACCAAAATGTAATCCATTCATCCTTGCGCCCAAGTCGACGTTTGAGCCAAATTGGCAGAAATTCCATCAAGCCGTTCTTGAGATATCGCTTTAACGAACTTGGGAATGGCATTCGTGAGGTCACAGTGACCTTGACCTTTGACCACGAAAATCTAATCAGTTCATCCTTGAGTCCAAGTCGATGTTTGAGGCAAATTTGATGAAACTCCGTCAAGGCATTTCTGAGATGTTGCGCTAACAAGCTTGAAAATGGTGTTCGATAGGTCACAGTGACCTTGGCCTTTGACCACCAAAATCTAATCAGTTCATCCTCGAGTCCAAGTCGATGTTTGAGGCAAATTTGATGAAATTCCGTCAAGGCATTCGTGAGATATTGCGTTAACAAGCTGGAAAATGGTGTTTGAGAGGTCACAGTGACCTTGACCTTTGACCTTTGACCATCAAAATCGAATCAGTTCATCCTTGAGTCCAAGTCGATGTTTGAGACAAGTTTGATTAAAGGTCCCAATTCGTGCAGCTGTAACCTCTTAAAAACGTGTGTCTCTGGTCCATAAAACACGATTCTGGATTAATTTGTCGAAAATATAGCAACCCCGTTCGCTCTGACGGAGTTGTCACTTCCTCATCTCGTCGCTTCCCAATAATGGTCTGTTTCTATAATATATTCAGAACTAACAGTTCCCATTGGCCGCTGAGGGAGAGCTCAGGTTGGCTCAGGTTGGCTCCCAGGCTCCCAGCGGCCAATCAGATTAGCGTCCGTGGACCAGCACGCTAGGTTGTGTCCACAACTAACGTTAGCAACGAGCTATCGCTAACTTAACGGTTGCTACGCTAAAAAGGACATCTCAAAATGCCTAGACTTACCGAATGCACCTCCGCAGTTGCTGGATCACGTACAGTTGGCATCGCTCCAGCTAGAAGTGTTAATTTTGTGGCTATAGACAAAATGGTGCAGGTAGCTTGTGTGAGAGAGACCGTGCGCAGTATGTTTAAGGACCCGAGTGACATCACATTAACCCGTCTGGGGGAACAGAGTGTAAGGGGCGTGGTTTCAAGGAGACTGCAGGGGGAAGCTGGATAGGGACAAATCCAATTCTGGCAGTTCTGAGGTTGTGACCACTCATTACAGGGAGGGATGACAGCAGTATATATGCATTTACAAGTAAAAACAGCTTTTGCACGGAATGGGACCTTTAAATTCCGTCAAGGCATTCCTGAGATATCGTGTTAACAAGCTTGAAAATGGTGTTCGAGAGGTCACAGTGACCTTGACCTTTGACCACTAAAATCTAATCAGATCATCCTTGAGTCTAAGTCAATGTTTGAGGCAAATTTGATGAAATTCCGTCAAGGCATTTCTGAGATATCGCGTTAATAAGCTTGAAAATGGTGTTTGAGAGGTCACAGTGACCTTGACCTTTGACCTTTGACCACCAAAATCTAATCAGATCATCCTTGAGTCTAAGTGGATGTTTAAGGCAAATTTGATGAAATTCCGTCAAGGTGTTCCTCAGATATCGCGTTAACGAACCCTGTACGGACGTACGGCCGTACGGACGGACAACCCGGATCCATAATGCCTCCGCCGGCGATAGCCAGGCCGGAGGCATTATGGATCCGGCTTAATCATAAAGATTAAGAATAAAGGAAAAAGACCCAGCTGGCAGCAATCATTTCATTCGTGCGGATAGAATTGTGGGTAATTCACGTGCGCCGAGTGTACACATGGGCGTCCTAGAAATTTCTTGCTTCTGAGGACACAGTCCTTTGTAGGATTCGGACATTGGAACAGTACTCTGGCGGGCTCCGCCGAGAATCCTTCCTTGACTTTGAGAAACCGTATGTGTGTGATTTAAAGAAGAAAGTTGCGCTTCACAATTAGGAAGTTCTTTACCGGACTTAAGAGGATTCGAGGACTTAAGAGGATCCCGCTTCGGACGCACGAAGGAGCCTCCGTCGTATGCGTGCTACCAGGTGAGCCACCACAGGTGAGATCTTTCCAGGTACTAAATCGGCTGGGATCCAGTAGATCTGGATGCTGATTGATCTTTGTGAGGCCACCAAACAGGTTTGCTCAAGTCAGGGAGTGGATCATGCGTGTGTGTGGTGAACAGGCCATTGTTCAGAGGGCATAACGAGAAAAGCTCTGTTCCATCTGTGAGCTTCTGTCAGCTGTTTTTACTCTGATGGTTTTCGCTACAGGTTGGATCTCCTTATCAGTTTCTCGTCTTGCTGCTGATTCCTCTGATCCATGTCCACTGCCAAGGCTATTCCAGCTTCAAGGACCATGTACTAAACGGAGGGACTGCTGGTTACACTTCAAGCCTTGGCAAGTGGCACACCCATCAAAGTCTGAGGACCAGAGGGAGATGTTTCAAGGGTGTAGTTGATGTGCAGATGATTGAATGGCAAATGATGACAACGGTTGAAATCAACAGCAAAGCAGGACAACAATTTAACTAAACAAAGGTAATCTAATAAATCTCAGTCTCAATCTCAACAACGAAAACACCAAAGCAGTTTCTCAGCAGACAAAGGGCAAACGGATCTGAGGCCTAATCACAGCCTGTTAACTGTTCAGGTTCAGGTTCAGGTGGTTTGACTGAGGCTAAGGGCTTTTAGACACTTAACAAAAACCTTTTTTCTAGTGGCAAATAAATACAAAGTTACCCTGGTCCAGCAGTCAAACCACCTGGCCTAATGGACAAGGTGTCTGATTTTGGATCAGAAGACTGAGGGTTTGAGTCCCTTTGTGGTAAACTTTCTAGTTCAGAGATTCCAGAAGTTTATTTTAGAGCAGCATGCAGGCATTATAACTGTGATTGGGAGTAGTTGTCATTTTCTAACCACATGTAATCTGTCGACATGCATTTGAGTTAATTTTACACGGTATTGCCAAGAAACTCATCCTGAAGGAATGGAAATCCCCCTCTTCACCTTCTTTTCAAATGTTGTTAACGGACATGACCTCGATTATACGGATGGAGAGACTTAGGTTCCTTAGGACCAACTCACTCAAAAAATTCTCGGCCATCTGGGACCTATTCCTGGCCTACCTTGATGAGGTTAGGGGTGACAGGTGACTCGCCTGGCTGGTTGCTCGTGGACCCCTTGCGTGGGATCCTTTGGACAATATCGCTTATAAGTACATAAGCACCTTAAGCGGGTTGTAGCACCACGTTGTAATATTGAATGTTGATAGTGTTTTTGTTTTTCTCTGTGCGAGCCTGTTCATGTGTTTTGTTTGTGTACTGTTTAGAAAAATTATAAATAAAATATTAGAAAAGAAAAGTACACGGTATTGATAAACAGAGTTGGGAAAAGTACACACATTCTTTCCTTAAGTAGACGTACAGTTACTTGTACAAAATAAGTATTTCAACCGGCTGTTTCTGTGCAACGCTAATAGAAACTGACATCATATTAATATAATTCAAAGACTAAAACTTAAAAGAACCCCTCCAAGATGTATAAAGACTATATTTTGAATAGTAATTTGTATGATGTGGTTTTTCCACTAAAAAGGTGCACATAATGCGTAAAAGCTGGGGGAGCGTGAGACAAGAGAGAAAAACATCACATCATATTCTGTCATGGATTAAAACTAAAGCAACTAGCCTGTTTGGAAAATGTAAGGAGTAGAAAGTACATATGTTAAATTGTAGGGAGTAAAAGTAAAAAATTGTCAGAAAAATAAATACTCAGTAAAGTAGAGATACCTGAAAATCATACTCAAGTACAGTAACAAAGTATTTGTACTTAGTTGTTTCCCATCTCTGTGTGGCCAACTTCATGCGTCAAGGCTTGTGAGTATCAAAACTCTGAATGTTGACATTTGGCTTGTTAGCCTTTGGTTGTCTCCTAGGTGACATTGTTTGTAAGTAGCATGCTCTGTCTATTTTGTCAGTAGCATGGTTGCTGGTTTATGAATCCTCGAGAATGTTTTACATTGGTCTGTTATTTTGCTAGCTTGTAGTGCCAGATGCCTCGTTCCCTACTGCTACTGCTGCTGCTGCTGTTGTTGTTGAACTTCTTGCCCTGGCCCAGCCCAAATTTTTTTTTTGCTGTTGTTGTCGTTGTTAATAAATCACCTAAAATGACAATGTGTGGTTTGCAGTCTTTGTCTACTCTGTTTATTTGTGTGATTCAACATTACATTTAATTTCCTGTGTGATGTTTGCATCGGAAATCTAGTCTACCCAGTCGGCAATACAGCCAGTCTCTTTTTGAGGCCAATGCGGAAGTTGCCATACTCTCAAATGGCCAGTGGGGGGCGCAGCTTGTGTAACATCATCCCTGAACGTCCATTCAACTCTATGTGAAACGAGCCAACTTCTCTCTCGGTCTCTGTCTTAAATAAACACTTTACAAATGAGTTTATGGTCTGAAAAAACAATTTCAAGTATTTTTCATGCTCTCAAGGCTCCAGTTTTTTTAATTATAGCCCCATTTCGAGGAAAATAGGCGATATACTTCGGATATTGGGAAACAGTAATACCTCCGCCCGTTAGAGGCAGCAATGTGCCGCAAAGGCATCTAGTCTGCGGAAAGTACACGAATAAGAAAACCTAGCAAAACAAGGCTAGTATGGCTAGCAGATAGCAAGTCATACTTTAGCAAATTATCAGAAAATAGCGCTACTTTATGATATTTTAATAATGTTAGTAGACACACGTAACTGTATAGATGGCATACATGTACCGTGACGCTCATAACATGGCGGACCATTTAACGTTATCTAACGGTATGTAAAGTAGCCTAACGTTAAATGGTCTGTCCATGTTATACAGTAAGCGTCATAAGGTTATATGTTAACGTGACATAACATCACAAGTTTTTGCAGACTTGAATGCTGTTGGTCGTTTGTTCAATTTGCTTTTCTGTATGGTATTGGACATTTAAAAATGATACATACTTGTCTTGAGGCATCCGCCAAGCTCAGCAATTTGTTATCCTTATTTTAAAACATACTTTATCAGATCGATATAACTCAACATAGCCTAAGGTCTTGCACGAATATGTCTACTGGTAAATTAGGCATATATAGATAATCTACCAAGCAACACTTGATACAAATATAGGTAACCATTTCACAGCAGTACAGCCTACCATGGTGGAAAATTAACCATTCTTTAAGTTTGAATGATATCAAAATATATGTTGCATGGTGTAGCCTTTGTTTATGTCGAATTGTTACAGATAACCATATTTCAATTAATATAAATCATTCGTTGATTTGAAGCAGTCGGTTGGTTCTCCATCTTCATTCTTCTTCCTGGTCATTTGGTCGAAGCTGGTTCACTCGACATCAAATATCTTTATATCACATCTTATTAACAACCTGCCTGCTCTGACCAGACAACTATAATGGGCTCGTTCTATGAGATTTGGGGTACATTCGGGTACATGATTTACTTTAGCACATAGCCTACACAACAAGGTTCTTTGTTGGCAATGTTTATTGACAAAAACACACTGGCAGATACATACCAAATGGCTCAAAGTAAATCTATCAAAAGTCTCAAATCTGTCAGCATTTAGCTTATGTTATTGCAATATCTTAGGTTGAACAACTGATGATCAGCAATATTCTCACAGTAATATGCACATGGGAATCAAAACGTAGCATTCATTTTCACAAATAATTTGACCAAGGGACAATGTGCCTCTGTTCTGTTGTGCTGTTCCTGCTCCACCATGGTACTCCGACGGCCATCCCTTGAAGAAACAAACGACACCGTGTTATATTAATTACTATAACATAACGCCACCAAATTTCAGTTAAAGTAGGCTATAACGGTGCTCACACGTTAGCACACGATGCTAATCGAGCTAGCGTTAGCTTACAAACATGAGCATCACTCAAACAGTCCAACGAGTCCAACATAGCAGAGCACCAAGTGCGCGACCAAATCCACCTCAGTTATCAATTTTAGAGTTTGCCCAGAGATAAGTATAATAGCAGTTTACCTTGTGGAGGCTTAGCAGCAGCTAGCAGGCTGGAGACTCACACCAGCTACTCAGGCACAATGCACCAGGATCACACCACACCATGGTCTCTTGGCCAGGCCCCGGACAAGACGGTGGTCGGCTGGCTGGACTCCTACTCGCCCATACCTTCGGACTAAAAGTTATTATATTTGTTGTCCTGGACCATTTCACCACTGCAACCAGCCAGCCAGCGAGCAAGCTAGCAAACAGAAGCGAACAACAAGATGGCAGTCGTTCAAGCCTGTGAGACAAATTCGGAAACTCCCCCGGCAGCCGCTAGGGGCAGCCGCCCCCTCCTCCTTCTTCTTCTTCTACTAGTGTTTTAACAGCCCTCTCTCCCCGTACTTCCGTGTAAAGTTAATCCATTCAACCAATCAACGATGAGCAGGAAGCGGGAGATTCAAGCCTCATTTTCTGCTATCAAAACCCAATGGGTGACGTCACGCTGGCTTTATCCATCTATTATACAATCCATGAGTCTACCACAATGTTTTCTAGAGGCAAACTTGCTGCTGCCTTGCTAGCTAATGGTTTTGTAGCTTAAAAACGCAGGGCACATCATCTCCAGAGTCTAATGCATGACGACTTCATGACATCCAGAAATTTTGCGCGCTTAAATTCCTAGATGTTATCTGTGCCCCACCAATTTTATCCAGGCCCACCTATAATTGAATTTCTGCCTACGCCACTGGTTGAACTCATATATTGCTCACACTCAACCGTGAGACATTTAGGCAGCTGGTGAATGGTGCTGCCTGTCTGATGGTCCTGTAGATTTATGATGGTGTAGCCTGACATCCTCTAGTCACCATTTTTGGGTTAGTAGACCAGTGTTGTAGGCTACGCGAGACTCCGGTCCGAGTCCTATTTTCAGGATTCAACTTGGACTCAAGTGTTCATGCATCTGAACTCGGAAGTTGGAGATGTTAATCGATAAAGACTGCTTTTGTTTTTTTTAATTTTGTTAGTTTTTTGTAATAGGACCTAATAATTTGGCATAAGATATTGATAGCTATTACTGTAACACCATCGTGCAAGGACAGACACGCGTGTTCCACCTAAATGTGGATTCACGCTCATGTTCAGTAACTCAGGACTCGTACTCAGGTAATGGGGACTCGGCTCAGACTCAACTGGAACTCTTCTTTGGTGACTTGAACACCGGGGACTCGAGATATAGTGACTTGACTACAACACTGTAATAGCTTTTGCACACCAAGTCCGTATTTTCGTCCGAAATTGACGCACGAAAAAAGAAAGAATACAAATGAGGTTCGACACGTTCGATTTTCTGCGTTTTTCGCATCAGTCAATAGATTTTTGCGAGCTGGGACCCATCTGTGTTTTCAGATGACGGATTAAAAAACACGCATACGAAAACAATCGGACTGTGTGTGCAAAGACCTTAAGGCTGGATAGGCGCTAAGGAAATGCAAAATCTTGGTACACACAATTATGCATGCCATGTTGGAATCCATGTGATCAGCTGAACTTGAAGGCTACTGTAGATTCCCATGAGCAAATTCTTGCAGAAGTTTTAGTCTAGTGTTACGAGCCAACCACACTCAATTAGATTAAAAAAACACAGGATAATAAGATGTAAATATCCCTTGTGCAAGCACTTACTAGAGAGTCTTTTGATGGTATCTGCAACACTGAAGTGGCTAATGATGGAATTTGACACAGAGGGGCGAGGGTTAAAAGAGTCATTGGAGTCATCAGGTGGTAACCCCCCTTCACCGGCGTTTCGACGACAAAACCACTACACCTCTAGAGGGCTCGTCGGCAACACCTGGCGTCCCAGGTGTGCCCTCCTCTGCTTTCAACCCTCCCCTCTGTGTCGTCTCCCACAGTTTATCAGTAGCACTGGGCAACAGCCTCCGTGCCAACTCCAACTCCTCCATGACAGTGGTATTGATGCACTGCAAACTTTGGTTTACATCCCGTTGCTGTGCTTCACTCGACTGATTTGACCTTGCCTTCGCAGATGTATGACAGTCAGAAGGGTGTAGTCAACGCGAGGCCTCTGTCCCTCCTCCCTCCAACACGGAAGCCTGTGGGCAACAGCCTCCGTGCCCGAGTCAGACTCCTCCATGACACCATTCTCCCTCAAACACCGAAGCTTGTGGCCCGCCGCTGCGATTCCTGTGGTGCTCTCTTGCACTGTGCTCGTGTTGCTCATAGTCGTTTCCGGTCCAAAGTCTATTACCGCGATATCAGCCGATGAGTCCTCTTCCGCCCCCACTCTCGCAGACTCCGGGGGTATTCTCTTATATTTACTTTTCGTAGCTAAAGCGGGTGTTTCCAACGTGCTGAAAAGCCTGGGAAACTACAGCCATGGGAAGCTAACCCATGCCTGTCCCGGTGGGGTCTGTTCCCTCCTGTCAGCTGTCTCTCCATGCCGCCGCAAGGACTTTCCCCTGCCGTCAGCTGACCTTTCTCAGCAGTCACTGGACAAATCCAGAACATCAGATTCAAAAAACACAGGATAATAAGATGTAAATATCCCTTGTGCAAGCACTTACTAGAGAGTCTTTTGATGGTATCTGCAACACTGAAGTGGCTAATGATGGAATTTGACACAGAGGGGCGAGGGTTAAAAGAGTCATTGGAGTCATCAGGTGGTAACCCCCCTTCACCGGCGTTTCGACAACAAAACCACTACACCTCTAGAGGGCTCGTCGGCAACACCTGGCGTCCCAGGTGTGCCCTCCTCTGCTTTCAACCCTCCCCTCTGTGTCGTCTCCCACAGTTTATCAGTAGCACCGGGCAACAGCCTCCGTGCCAACTCCAACATGACAGTGGTATTGATGCACTGCAAACTTTGGTTTACATCCCGTTGCTGTGCTTCACTCGACTGATTTGACCTTGCCTTCGCAGATGTATGACAGTCAGAAGGGTGTAGTCAACGCGAGGCCTCTGTCCCTCCTCCCTCCAACACGGAAGCCTGTGGGCAACAGCCTCCGTGCCCGAGTCAGACTCCTCCATGACACCATTCTCCCTCAAACACCGAAGCTTGTGGCCCGCTGCTGCGATTCCTGTGGTGCTCTCTTGCACTGTGCTCGTGTTGCTCATAGTCGTTTCCGGTCCAAAGTCTATTACCGCGATATCAGCCGATGAATGAATAAATTGCAGTTTAGGTTTCCGTTTAGGTAAACGATACTTTTTGACCATAATCAAATTTCTGTGTCTTTGCAGTGAGGCTGTTGTAGCCGATGACTGCTGCTAGCTGCTCAGATGTCGTCAGTTTGAGTGGCAGCCTCTCTAGCTCATCTACATCTGCGGTGTGAGGGGTATGTGTCGCAAACACAGTCACACATCCCAGAAATCCACTCTGTTTATCACCTGCTGACATTCATATTCATGTCACTATGCCTGTCTGGCCTGAGGCGTGATTCAACTGATTAGCTGACCAGCAGGCCTTTAGTCTGCCTATACAAGCTAAGAGAAGCCTAGAAAAACCAAAAGAGCTATCTTCATCTTCTGAGCGCTGCAAATCAAGATGCTTCTGGAGACCAAGTTCCTGCGCATTGGAGAGGTGTTAACAAGAGCATTGTTTTCATATAAAAAAGGAAGCCAGCCATTCACTTGACTGAACTGGAGTCATGTGTGCTACACATGATGACATGGATAATACCAAATATTGTGATTTTTATGTATAATACCATGGAGTGATTGAGACTGTGTATTGCATGAGCGACAATTGTCCACCATGTTCACCTCTTATTTTCCTATTATGTTTTGTTCTGTATATGAAACAACTCGTTCAACTTTCCGTTTCCATACAAGTTAACCTTCCTGATGGGACTTGGCTTGTGTGTGTGTGTGTGTGTGTGTGTGTGTGTGTGTGTGTGTGTGTGTGTGTGTGTGTGTGTGTGTGTGTGTGTGCGTGCGTGCGTGCGTGTGTGCGTGTGCGTGTGCGTGTGCGTGTGCGTGTGCGTGTGTGCATGTGTGTGCGCGTGTGTGTGCATGTGTGTGTGCGTGTGTGTGTGCGTGTGTGTGTGCGTGTGTGTGTGCGTGTGTGTGTGTGAACCACAGGGGGCCTCTCTTCCCTGTTTGGCTCAGAGTTTGGCAGCCCTCCGAACTCTGCCATGCATACGGAAACATGCAGGAGTGGGCCTGGAATCAAGGTCAGGCCTGGGAAACAATGTAGCAACACTCCTAAGACCTGACTTTCTGCTGAGTCTGGCATTGTGCTACCTGACTGTCCCTCGAGGCCACAGCCAGGAGTCACCCATCATCCTGATCCACACCAAGCAGTAATGAGCTGCTGGAAGAGAGTCCTACTTAGGGACGGTGTTTGGAGGCTGCCGTGATCCTTCTGCAGAAGAGACTACATGATCATCTGGCACATACGGTACATAAGGAATACTTCATCCTCAACTCCATTCAACTTAGTGGAAGCCTTCATTTATGGAAGAACTCATGTTTGACGAAACCTATGACTTGAGTAAATGGTCAAAAAACAGTAGAAAGTTTTAAACTGTTTTGACAATGGTGATTCCAAGGTAATCAGAGAAAAAAAGATTTGACCAAGCAAAAAGAGCGATTGAAACAGCAGAATAATGATGAAATATCAATATTAACATTAAAACCACATTAAAAAAACTCCCATTTTAGTTCTCGGAAGTGTCAAGAGGCAAGAGGGCACAGGCTGAAAGTACAAAGAGAGGCAGATCAGAGAGCCCCCGTACCACTTTTGTGCTGACCTTAAAAGGAGTGGCGCACTGTGCAAACATCTGGTCCATCAGCTGGATCCTATGCATCAGCGGGCACAGGGACACACTGGGACAGGTTGGCGGCTGCCTTTGACAGCAACAGTTAATTTCCAACATAATCAATTTATGTGCAGCTCCATAATAACCATCTGTGTTCTGCACGAGGAGGACAGTCCTGAGGAACAGAACAGCGCTGGCTGCTCCTCCTCTCCAGGAGCGACGCCAGGAGCAAGAGGGAGGAGAAGGAAGAGCAGGAGGCGGAAGAAAAGCGGAGGAGAGGTGAAGAGAGGGACGAGGAGGAGGAGGAAGATGTAAGGATGATGAAGGGGTCCAAGGAAAGCATAAGGAGCAGAGAGGAGATGATGAGGATGAGGACAAAGAGGAGATGACAGAGAGTGAAGGTGGATGACAATTTTACCATATTTAAGAGCAGTGATGGGCAAGTTAATCAGGAAATGTAATTAGTTACTTATTACTCCTTTAAAAAGTAACTCATGCAGTGCCCGTTCCCCTCCCTCCCCCCATTATCATTACATGCTCTCACACTCTTCACCCCACCCATCCTCCCCCTGCTCGTACCACTCCCCCCCAATTGGTCGAATTGCACAAAATTCAACACTGCACTTTCTTAGATCCCCAGCTGCAA
>NC_139625.1:30115984-30143484 GCF_964638095.1 Poromitra crassiceps | reverse complement strand
ATTGTTGGCCTCCAGTAGAGTAACTTATTGCATCATTCATAGTTGAAAAAAACTCAGTTTATCAGTTTACTGGCTCTCACTGCCCCAGTTCAGCCTCTGTATGAAACGCTCTGTTTAGGTCCTGTCCTTGAACCCCCACCCTCTGGAAAATACTCCAGGAGGGCAGCGCGAGGAGTTTTTGTGTTTGGCCGCGGTATGTGATGCCCTGCTCGGCCAGCCGCCGAAGGAAATGTCCCGGCACAGCCCGGGCCGAGTGGAGCTAGGGGATAGATAGCTAGGGGGATGTTGATATATCAATTGATAGCCTTGCTTGTTACGCCCAAGTCACGTTTGTTATCGATGGTCAAATTCGTTTTGACAATCCCTTGCTCGTTTATATAATTGTTTTACAGCTCCCCGCCCTGCCCGGGGAGCTTCACACTCAAGCCACAACACAACAGCTAATGTAGCTAGTTAGCTAACTTCCCAAATGCTTGTGACTATAGTGTGCCTCTCCTAGCAAAGGCTACACGGACCAAACCAAAATGAGGACTTGGAGAAGTCAGCAAGTTGGACTAATGTTACAAGTTCTGAAAAGGTGTGCCTTCGTCATTCATCGGTTGTTCATGTCTATGAAAGGCAGCTGTGCTGCTAGGCTAATAGCAAGTGCTAACGTTACCCAGCCGGTGGTAAGTAACGTTAGCGCTTCCTAGCTGCTAGGTACAACCGATGCTGGAATGAGACACATATTTTCAGAACTTACCACTTCAGTCCTACATCCTGGCTCACTTCCAAGTCGTCTCCTTGTTTTGTGTGAAAGTGAAAGGCAGATACGGCTGAGACGAGTGGAAATTAGCAGCGCTACTGTGGGTCGGTAGAGTACTGGAGCAATGTCAACACAGGGAAGGGTGGGGGCTAGGGCGTGCGCGTGCTGCGCGCCGGCCGGCCGCAACACTTTGTTGCCAGGATAACAAGTCCTGCCTGACGTCACCAAAACTATGGTTGTCGCACAAAATCGGCATAAATCCATGTCATCTCGTCAACGAGAGTTCATGGGCGGGAGGGGGGGTTCATGGGGGTAACATTAAAACACTTTCACATATTTATTTGAAGCTTAGCCCATGTTTAATATGACCATCCAAGATTGTAACAACATATATATGATACAAAATTAAGAAATGCATAATAGGGCCCCTTTAAGAAAAAAAAATTTGAATCATCAATTTAGACAGCAGAAATGTGTCACGATATTAAAATATCTTCATATCATCACAGATTCCACTGAAAGATGATAAATGATCATATTGAATTATCGCCCAGCCCCTAGACCTGAGAGAAAGGTATTGAGGCAAGCAATTACCTACAATAGTCCACAAGAACAAGACCTACCCATCCTTACAGATCATCCCCTAGCATCTACTGTATAACTCCAGGCCTCCATGTCTTCAACAATGACACCAACTGTGTAAATGATGCTGCGACTGAAGGAAATCTTAGCACGAACCTATGAGCACCATCAACTGTATTCACCGACTGGATGGAGAGAGCTTGATAGCAAACACGAATGAAAGATCACCCACCAACGAGAGACATGTAGCTACAGACCCAGGCAAGCTGAGCCCACGTTCTCCAACCTTCCCTCCCGCCCGTCATTTGTGAAGGATTTGGGGATTTGATAATTTCCTGTTCTTTCGGAGCGGGGGACGGCAGCACCTGGTCCACACAGCTGTACTTCATTTACAGAGCCATTTGAAAAAGAGCGAGGGGGAGAGGAGAGGAGCGGCACAGCCTTGTCATTAAGGGCTCCAGAATGGCCTCCGTTTGTTAGACACATGGCACAGAGTTAATGCTGCTGAATGGGGAATAGGCG
Source organism: Poromitra crassiceps (assembly GCF_964638095.1). Classification (NCBI taxonomy): domain Eukaryota; kingdom Metazoa; phylum Chordata; class Actinopteri; order Beryciformes; family Melamphaidae; genus Poromitra; species Poromitra crassiceps. The sequence continues at coordinate 30,141,635 of NC_139625.1, read as the reverse complement.
CTGTTGATGCTGTCACAAATTTCTCACAGCACTACGACGTCTGAAAAAAGCCACTCCAAGAAGAGGGTTTTTTTTTGTAGGTAATTGACAGATGTAAGCATGTGTATGTGTGTGTGTGTGTGTGTGTGTGTGTGTGTGTGTGTGTGTGTGTGTGTCTGTCTGTCTGACTGTGAAGATGGATATTCTATTTGTGTAACATTTCATCTTTCACACACCTTGAAGTGTGTTGTGTGTGCAGGTGATGCTGCGCTGGAGTCTCTATATGAGTTAGACAACAATAAGCAGGTTGTTGGTAAAGCAAGGTGATGCTGTGGTAAAGCAGGTTGTTGGTAATCAAGGTGATGCTGTGGTAAAGCAGGTTGTTGGTAATCAAGGTGATGCTGTGGTAAAGCAGGTTGTTGGTAAAGCAAGGTGATGCTGTGGTAAAGCAGGTTGTTGGTAATCAAGGTGATGCTGTGGTAAAGCAGGTTGTTGGTAATCAAGGTGATGCTGTGGTAAAGCAGGTTGTTGGTAAAGCAAGGTGATGCTGTGGTAAAGCAGGTTGTTGGTAATCAAGGTGATGCTGTGGTAAAGCAGGTTGTTGGTAATCAAGGTGATGCTGTGGTAAAGCAGGTTGTTGGTAAAGCAAGGTGATGCTGTGGTAAAGCAGGTTGTTGGTAATCAAGGTGATGCTGTGGTAAAGCAGGTTGTTGGTAATCAAGGTGATGCTGTGGTAAAGCAGGTTGTTGGTAAAGCAAGGTGATGCTGTGGTAAAGCAGGTTGTTGGTAATCAAGGTGATGCTGTGGTAAAGCAGGTTGTTGGTAATCAAGGTGATGCTGTGGTAAAGCAGGTTGTTGGTAATCAAGGTGATGCTGTGGTAAAGCAGGTTGTTGGTAATCAAGGTGATGCTGTGGTAAAGCAGGTTGTTGGTAATCAAGGTGATGCTGTGGTAAAGCAGGTTGTTGGTAAAGCAAGGTGATGCTGTGGTAAAGCAGGTTGTTGGTAATCAAGGTGATGCTGTGGTAAAGCAGGTTGTTGGTAATCAAGGTGATGCTGTGGTAAAGCAGGTTGTTGGTAATCAAGGTGATGCTGTGGTAAAGCAGGTTGTTGGTAATCAAAGTGATGCTGTGGTAAAGCAGGTTGTTGGTAATCAAAGTGATGCTGTGGTAAAGCAGGTTGTTGGTAATCAAAGTGATGCTGTGGTAAAGCAGGTTGTTGGTAAAGCAAGGTGATGCTGTGGTTGTTGTGAGGATGCAGCAGCTTGATCTAATTGATTGTGACGTGCACATGTGCAGGCAGAGAGAATATGAGGCGGCATCAAAGGCAAACGCTTTATTGCCACATCACAGGCCCCTGCTGCATTTTCAATTCTACCAATCTGTCCAAACAGTCGGATAAAATCCTGCGATGAAGAGACCTGCCTCTCTCTCTCTCTCTCTCTCTCTCTCTCTCTCTCTCTCTCTCTCTCTCTCTCTCTCTCTCTCTCTCTCTCTCTCTCTCTCTCTCTCTCTCAGAGTGAATCTTAAGTGGTATTAAGTGATGCAAGAGTCACAAGGGCAGTATGAAAACATTGATGCTCAAAGGAAAACCAACTTCCACAACAACTTGTCAGGGAACTGACAGATGTTAAAGAGTAAAAAAAAAAAATTAGATGCAAAAACTGACTCAGAAACTGACTTCTAAGTCAAAGATTACCATATCGATGTAGGCAGGGAGGACGGTGATCCTGTTCCAGTGTTAACGTCAAGGGTTTATCACCGGTGTTTGTCGAGTTTGTTGGATGAGTAGTTTTGAAAATCTGTCAAAACAATGCCACGGAGGATGGAGGATACAAGACATCTATCCATCCATTTTTCTATCTATCTATCTATCTATCTATCTATCTATCTATCTATCTATCTATCTATCTATCTATCTATCTATCTATCTATCTAATGTATCTATCTATCTATCTTCTAATGTATCTATCTATCTATCTATCTATCTATCTATTGTATCTATATATCTAATGTATCTATCTATCTAATGTGTCTATCTATCTCACACACACACACACACACACACACACACACACACACACACACACACACACACACACACACACACACACACACACACACACACACACACATCAGTGTATTGGGGTAGCTGTAGTTAGACACCTTGGCTGCATATCATGAGTTTGTGGCTCCCTGTAGAGGGCCTGTGCTCTGTACCCATTGTTAATGGGATGTTAGTATGTGTGGATCTGTGTGTGTGTGTGTGTGTGTGTGTGTGTGTGTGTGTGTGTGTGTGTGCATGTGCGTGTGCGTGTGCGTGTGCGCACGCGCGTGTGTGTGATAGCAGAAGCCCAGGTTTGGTTGGTTGGTGCAGGTGTTCATGTCTGTGGACAGTGTGTGATTACAGAACCACAGTTGGACTGAGCCATGCTGAGCCAAAAATGAGATAAGCAAAGAGGAGATGCGGCAAACACACCTGGCAGGTGTGTGAGGAGGTGTGTGTCTGCGTGTGTGTGTGTGTGTGTGTGTATATGTGTGCGTGTGTGTGTGTGTGTGCGTGTGTGTGTGTGTGTGTGTGTGTGTGTGTGTGTGTGTATATGTGTGTGTGCGTGTGTGTGTGTGCGTGTGTGTGTGTGTGTGTGTGTGTGTGTGTGTGTGTGTGTGTGTGTGTGTGTGTGTGTGTAAGGGTGTCGGGCTCCCACGACCGGCCGGTCTCACAAAGCTGTGCTTCACAAATGAGTCATGAGTCTGGTAATGAGCTCACCAGCACAGAACATCTCCAGTGAGCCCATATTGTTGCACTGGGCAAAAAGGGCCAGAATCCAGAAATATTATGAGTGGATATCTCAAAGTTTCTTGAGAATATAGGGACCATTTGTGATGCATATTCTGAGTTTGTTGAGTTTTGCCATATCTGGTCAAATATGCACTCAATATACATCGTGAGGACACTGCAACTGATGAACAGCTAAGACTGACATTACAATGATGTGTCCCCTCAGCAATAACAGGAACCAAGGAGCATCCATTCCCAACCAAGCAACCAAGCAACCAAGCACCAACTTGATGAGATGTGTATGGAAAGTTGTGAGTGGGGCTCTGCTGCTTGTGGAGTGTGTGCTTGGCAGGGCGGTGGTGGTAGTGATGGCGGTTGGTGGTGGTGGTGGAGGGGGTCAGGGGGGGCTCTTGGCTGCTCTCCTCCCTCCTGTCAGCCCCCTCTCTGGGCCAGGCAGGCAGGCTGTGTTGGGCGGCCCGGCTCCTCGGTAGCAGATGCGAGCCCTCATGTCAGAGGCAGGCAGTGGCCCGACGGAGTGCCGCTCGCGCTCATACCTCATTGAGCCATCTCCCCTAGCAGATGGCGCGCTGCTGCGGGCGCTCCTCTCCCCGATAATTACCAGGCCTCGCCACAGATGGAAATGTCAGTCAGCCTCACAGGTCCTGGTTCCTGCCACTGCCTCCGTCCGCGGCCCCTCTACCTAGGCCGGGCGCTGCCAACACTCACCATGTGTTCTGTGACTGCTGACTAGGCAGGCAACAAAAGAGAAAGCCGCCCACATGAATATTCATGCAGGGATGCTAGGTGGCTAGCTAGAGACCAGACTGGGCCCCGCCAAATAGTTGGCCAGGTGCAGGTTGTGACACCGATTCTCAACCTCTTTTTTCCCCTCGCGCCTCTATTCAGCGTGTCCGTTCACGACGTGGCGAAGGATGCCTTGATGGATCTGATACAGATCGCTGGAAGAAAGGTGAAATCCAGCTTACTGGTTTGTACAGTTGTGGAATGACATATTTAGGAGATTAGGATAACTGTGTTTGCAAAATGGATTAATTCTAGCAGATGCCAGGACTAACCCCCACTTATCTGTGATAAGGTGACCAGATGTCTCAGCTTGGCAAAGGCAACGCTCCCCGAGTTTTATTACTCGGCGCCAAAGCATCCCCGGAGAAATTTCCCCACGCATTCACAGATAATCTACCTTCGCAGAGAACAAGGCGACAGGGTTTTGCCTCTTTGTGTATTTGTCCGTGTAAGAATTGATGTGGACGTGTTGCCTGCGTGTAGAAAGCTCAAGTAGATTAAACTAAAGTAAATACCTTGGTGCCCAAGTGCCAGCATGGCAAGGGAAAAAGACATGGAGAAATTAAGCAATGGCTTATTGGAAATATCACTTTGGCTGCATACCTTAGTACAGTGTTTCCCTGTGGAGAATAGGAGAGAAATCATTTTCAGACATCTAAAATTAGCCTTGTTCTGTTTGTTCTCTCAACAGGAATCACTTACTCCTATTGTGTGTGTGTGTGTGTGTGTGTGTGTGTGTGTGTGTGTGTGTGTGTGTGTGTGTGTGTGTGTGTGTGTGTGTGTGTGTGCATGTGCATGCGTGTGTGGTTGTGTGTATGTGTGTGGTGTTGTGTGTATGTGTGGTTGTGTGTATGTGTGTGGTGTTGTGTGTGTGTGTGTGGTTGTGTGTATGTGTGGTGTTGTGTGTGTGTGTGTGTGTGTGTGTCACAGTGTGTGTGTGTGTGTGTGTGTGTGTGTGTGTGTGTGTGTGTGTGTGTGTGCGCATGCGTGCGTGTGTGTGTGTGTGTGTGTGTGTGTGTGTGTGTGTGTGTGTGTGTGTGTGTGTGTGAGTGTGTGTGTGTGCGTGTATGTGCTATGTGCGCAACCCAAATGAATAAATGAGGAACCCGTGAGCAACCATGATAAAAAAAAACATGACGCCTGTTAGAGATCTTCACAGGTCCAAAATGAAGGACCCGAACCCTAAGGCCAAATTCAGACACAATCCGTCGAGATGTATAGTAGTCCGCCTGTAGTCCAAGCATGTGTGCGAGTGAACCAGCAAAAGACGAGTGCTGACGCAGGCTTTCATTGACAAATCGTGAAGAGAACAGATATAAACGTATTTCCTCTTCTGGAGCCAGGCTATAGATATACAGGATATAGCCGCGATTTTTTGAGAGAGAAGAGAAGAGAAGAGAAGAGAAGAGAAGAGAAGAGAAGAGAAGAGAAGAGAAGAGAAGAGAAGAGAAGAGAAGAGACCAGCATGACGTAGGGCTGCATCCCCCAAAAGTCGGATCGCCCTGAGCTCTCTCGCCCTACAACCAGTGGGCAAGCCCACCCCCTTCCCTCTGATGATGCGGAAGCTAATTGAAAAGCTGTAGTTCCTCGAATGGCCACTAGGCGTCGGGGGCAGTAGGCATTCCCCCATGTTAAATGACTTTGTAACAGGATTACACATCTTTCCAGTGAGGGGCAAAACACGGTTTTGGTCTATATAGCTACAGTAATTTCACCTTTTCATAACAACTGTAGGGGGGTCATTTTTTATATAACTCGCCTGTTTGGAGTAAAATAGATGATAGAAAAGGGGGTGATTGACAGATGGCCTGTCCAGTGATCGCGCAGCTTGCCGATCACGGACCAATAGCAGTCGGAGCTGCGGCTCTGGGAAACTCCCATCTCACGTGAGGTGCGGAAGGACTCACCCCATTCCTTCCCAGTCTGCTGACGAAAAATCAAGATGGTGACGACCAACATTTCAACTCCAAACGGGAGACCAAAATCAATGGGAGAGCTCTGTCCATATTATTTAGGTCAGTGCATACGACCTATGCATGTTTTTCATGCATAGCCCTGCTTCGCCCACTGTCAGAGCCTGACAGACTACCCCCATTGACTATGAATCCAGTGCCTGATCCTGTGTGAACTCAGCCTAATGGACCCCAGACATTTGTGCCTTGACCCGATTGGCCCCACCAATACAAAAATATATAACCTGACCTGTTTTTGCCTGAGATATTACAGACCCGACCAGCCTTTATGGACCAAAAAAAATCGGCAATAGGCCGAATCAGATGACATCACGATAACAAAAAAGCACTTCCGGGTGGCACTGCAGCAGTTAACTAGTATGAGTTGTGCCAAACAAACGTTAATATCTCAAAAACTATATCACATAGTTTTAGTCACATTTTAGTCATTTGTATCCTTCATAGTTTTAGTCTAGTTTTAGTTTTTATCAGTGAATATATGTACTCGACGAACATTTTTTGTCATAGTTTTCGTCGACAAAATGAACACTGCACATAACTTATATTTTGACTTTGTGAGTGAGAGCAGAAGTAGCTCAAGGGTCTGATGTATAATACATGTACAGTATGTAGTGTTAAAGTCGAGGTGAACTGGAACGGAATGCACTAGCGCGAACGTTGGAGACTGAAAACAAATTGAGAGGCGGACCATACGGTGTCGATGATTTGATTTGACAATTCTGTCGATGATTTGATTTGACAATTCTGTCGACTGGCTTTGGCATTGGTCAATCATGGCATGTTCCACCCCCAAATCGAGTGGGATTCAGCGTGTTGTCGTGCTACACGAGTGGGATCCGCGGAGTACCAGGCAGCCACCTGCTTCGTGCAGAGCGAGCGGACAATCCGATGCATGGGTGCTGCCCTCCCGCCTGGAATCTCCACGGGGCGACCTCTGACAACCACGCTCTCAAGCGCGCGCCATTTACGCTATTTCTGTAAATACAATATTCCTGGAATGGACGTTTTAACGAGCCAGTTACATTTCTTTGCATTCTTAGAGATTATAGTTTTTGTTTTTTGTGGAAGCTTACTAAGCGAGTTTCAGGAGCAGGACCACGCAATCAATCAGGCCTTCACAAGCCACGCCTCCCCAGGTGAACCTAACCTCCTATATAACCTCACCTGGCCCGTTGTCTCCTCTTGGCTCTCGCTTCTGCGCTCGTGCACGCAAACGATTACCGCAACCACAGTAATCTCGCACGCCACGCCGAACGTCTACTCACCCGTGGACACGGATGCCGCTTCCTTGTCCTCGTCGGGACGACCTCCTCCCCTGGCCCCCGGACCAGCCCAAAGCCGATGCCTCCCCCGCAGCAGGCAGCGTCCTCGGGACCCCGTTCACCCGCACCTTGGCCACGGATGCCGCTTCCTTGTCCTCGTCGGGACGACCTCCTCCCCTGGCCCCCGGACCAGCCCGAAGCCGATGTCTCCCCCGCCGCAGGCAGCGTCCTCGGGACCCGTTCACTCGTATCATGGGAGGCGAGTATCTTCCTGGTCATATAGCCACCGACCGTAGGTTACATCGCAAAGGGAATGACAGACGAAATACTAGCTTCTCCAGCAGTACGTGTATGCACCTCGAAAGCTTTCTCACGGCCGTATATCATTTTAACGTAATGCAAGTTGTTTACTTTAGCTCGTTAACAACCACGTGATCCGGATGTCTGCTCATGCAAGAGGTTGGATGCCGCTCCACGCTGCAGGTATCCTCAGATGATTGCAAAACATGCATGTTTTCCAGCAACTTGTGCGATTTTCTCGGATTTTCTAGAGCTTCATTTAGCTTCCTACCGGCATGTCACGTGGTTTGCAAACAAGCCAATGGTCAACGGTCTCGCCTCGGTCGCCATTTTGACGTTACGTCACCTGAAAACAAACCTAGGCCTCCCGAGTGTCAAGCCACCTAGTGTAAGCAGCACCACTTCCCATTGTTACTTCAAAATAAAACCGGTTGAACGTTCATACATTTTGCAAACCCCAAAGTAAGGGTAAAGAACGTATCTAATTATAGGACGAATCAGTGTGACGTCAAGGCGATGCTTATATTTTGACATTCTGAGTGAAAGCAGAATTAGCTCAAGAGTTTCATGTACAATATATGCACGTTGTGTTAAAGTTGTGTGCCGTTGCCACCCAGTGACGTGGTTCGTTTACAAAAATATACGCCCGATCCCTCGTATAGGACGACCGGATCCACACTCCGTTTGCAACGCCGTTTTAAACATTTTCATTCATGTCGCTACTGGTGATCAGACAATCATTCAGATGCAACGTCATCGTGCACGGTGCCCCAGCACCACGGTTATCAGCACGCCTGCCCCCACCCAGTGACACGCCAGTACGGCAGCCGGGACATGCTATACCGTAGCGTTACCAGCCACCTCGGTCATCACCGCACTCAAGCACCGGCTCGGCCGCCATGGCGTCAGCAGCCTACATCTAGCGATGCCGCAGCCTACTGCTAGCAATTGGCCGCAGCCTACATCCATCGACAGCCATCTACATCTAGCAACCTCCGCCCCTACGTCCGGTGACTGAAGCTGCCCTATCTAGCGACCACTTGTGTCTAGCAACTACCGTGGCCCGCATCTGGCTATCGCCTCAGCGTACGCCAAGAAACCGTCACAGCCTACTTCAAGCTATGTCTGGCAACCAATGCCGCCGTGTATGGCTGTACTCCCACCCGCGTCTAGTGCTTCAGCGTACGTCAACCGCCCACGCCTAGCCGCTGCCTCAGCATACGTCAACAAACCATCGCTGCCTACGTAGAGCTACACCCGGCAACCACCGCCAACCGTGTCCGGGACCCACCGCACCCACCACCGCCCGCATCCAGCTACCGCCGAGCATAGGTCAAGAAACCGTCACAGCCTACATCGAGCTACGTCCAGCAATCACCGCCGCCCACGTCTAGCAATTGCTTGGCCTACATCCAGCACGTTCTCTAACCGACATTTGGCAACCACCCCAGCCAGCGACCTCCGCCGCACACGTCTAGCAACCGTCGCAGTTTGCACCCAGCAACCGCCACAGCCTGCATCTAACAGCTGCCCCAGCCAACGTATAGCGACCACACAGCGACCGCAGGCTACATCTAGCAACTACCACAGCCTACCTACGGCAACCACCCATGTCCGGCAACTACCGCTGTCTTCATCTAGCAACTGCCACAGCCTATGTCTAGTAGCCCAGGTCTAGACATAGGCGACGCGCGCCTGTACAGTTCTCCCTCGACACGGCCCCGTCCCCGCCGCTATCGACTCGTTCCCGCAGCTACCGCTGCCTCACGTCGCCCTCGACACGGCCCCGTCCCCGCCGCCGTTGACTCGTTCCCGCAGCTACCGCTGCCTCACGTCGCCTCGACACAGCCTCGTTACCGCCACTGTCGTCGCATCGCCTTACCACCTCAGTCAGGCGCCACTCGCCCTCGACATGGCCCCGCCACCACCGTCCCCATCGCCTTACCACCTCATGCAGGCGCCGCAGCGCCCTCGACACGGACCCGCAGCTGCCGCTGCCTCATGTCCCCCTCGACACGGCCCCGTCCCCGCAGCCATCGACTCGTTCCCACAGCTACCGCTGCCTCACGTTCAGGCACCGAGATGCGTTCAGGCACCGGGATGCGTTCAGGCACCGGGATGCTTTTCAGGCACCGAGATGCGTTCAGGCACCGAGATGCGTTCAGGCACCGGGATGTCTCCAGGCACCGGGATGCTTTCAGGCACCGGGATGCCTCCAGGCACCGGGATGCTTCCAGGCACCGGGATGCCAACGCCCTACGTAGACTACAATCAGCACCTGCAGCATTCCCAGTCTACACTGCAGCCGATCCAGGCAGGCCTACCTGCAACCCCCGCCACCTACTCCCTCCACCCTCAGCATCTGCCCTCGCTCTCAAGCCACCAGAACAATCACAACACCATTTCAGCAGCCGACCTCAGCGAGGGAACCCGATGCCAGCGCCCACAGCAGCCGACCTTGGAGGGGGAACCTGACGCAGGGATGCCAGCGCCAGGAGCAGCCGACCTCAGCGGGGGAACCGACGCCAGGATGACAATGCCCACAGCAGCCCACGTACAGCATTCCCCTCAGCCAGAGCTTCCGGCACTAGGATGTCGGTGCCCCTGTTGCCTTTTCACTCCCTCGCTCTCAAGCCACCAGAACAATCGCAACACCATTTCAGTAGCTTTAACAACAGCGGTGCAAGACGCAATGTCACGAAGCACCAGCACCATGCTCCAAGCAGCCTCCCAGTTCTACGAACGGCACAGAGCTGTCAGTTAAACCAAATTCCTCCATCTCAGTGGCTTCCTGATTCGACGAATGGCATCAAGTTGCCAGTTAACCTGTTTCCCTTCATCTCGACAAATGACACAGGGTTGCCAGTTAACCAAATTCCCCTCCATCTCAGAAGATTCCTCTCTGCGACCGGAGTCGGTTGCCAGTTAACGTCTCTGTTAATCAGCCTGGACGTCACCATGCAGTCGGCCATCGTCGTGCATCCAGCAGCCGCCAAGAGGGCCAGGTCGTATCCCTCCCCTGCCTGCCCACATCGGCCTTTTCACTAAAGGTGCTCCTTCCATCGGTTTTGGGGTTCTACGGTGACAGATGGTTCGCGGCAGCATTGCAGTTCCACCGCCGATACAAGATCGCCTTCCCAACATTCAACCTATTAACCTTGATCAGCTTCACCTCCTATGCCCCCTCCGTCCGGCCATCCAAACTCAACCGTCAGGACTCTCAGTGGCGTCAAACTCATAACCGGCATTCTAAGCCTAACTTCTAACCACCCTCAAGTAGCCTCTCTCCGCAGTGGTCTCCTTCGCCTGGAAGCAACCAGAGACTCATGCCGCCTTCCTGTCAATATGTATCAGTACCGCTCCGGCTACGACACTCCTCAACATGTATCTGTATCGCTCCGGCTACGACACTCCTCAACATGTATCTGTATCACTCCGGCTACGACACTCCTCAACATGTATCAGTATCGCTCCGGCTACGACACTCCTCAACATGTATCTGTATCGCTCCGGCTACGACACTCCTCAACATGTATCTGTATCGCTCCGGCTACGACACTCCTCAACATGTATCTGTATCGCTCCGGCTACGACACTCCTCAACATGTATCTGTATCGCTCCGGCTACGACACTCCTCAACATGTATCTGTATCGCTCCGGCTACGACACTCTTCAACATGTATCTGTATCGCTCCGGCTATGACACTCCTCAGCTACGACACTCCTCAACATGTATCCGTACCGCTCCGGCTAAGACACTCCTCGCATAGCCTGAACCTTGGAGGAACCTTCTTTGACTTCCTTCGGTGATCCAACTTCACCGCCTGGACTTTTCTCTTCAACCCACGCCGCCATGTTTGCACGTCTGACCTACATCACTCAGAAGACACTTTGATGACACTTTGATTTCAAAGCCCCGTTACCACCGAATCCTTAGAGGTCCTCTCATCTTACCTAAATTACCTGAAATCATATAGCCGTATACCCACGATCCTCTCTTCGTCTCCAGTTCCGGCCAATTGGCCACTGGATTCTGACTCCACCATCACCTCCAGCTGTCCTCTCCTCATCCGGTATCTCCCCCATCCACTACTCCGGACACTCCTTCAGAATCGGTGCCGCCACTTCATCCCTCGCAACGGCACCCCGGAACACACCTCATCAAACTCATGGGCCGCTGGTCCTCCCAGACCTACCGTCGATACTTACGATCAGATCTCAAAGATCTCCGTTCTGCTCAGTCCTTTCTCTTCACCTAACTGGAGGTTTTTGGGGGTCTGTCGAAGCCGCTCGACTGCTGGACTCCTCGGAGACCGGAAGTAGGCTGACCCCGCCGAACCTCCCCAAACCACTGACGATCCGCCGAGACGGATCCCACGCTCCACCGAGATGGAGCCCATATACTCCGCCGAGACGGAGCTCATTATCCATTCAAATAAATGGTCAAACGTTCCTGGTTGTTGTGTGGTCCTTGCTAGTGAATTCATGTTTCATACAATTGGCCAAGTTAGTAGTTAGTTTATGGGATAGGAATTCTGCCAGATGACAGGCACTAGTCATGTTTGGGTTCACCTCGACTTTAAAGTTGTGTGAACTGCCGCAGTTTTGTGTGGATTTAGTAAAAAGTACAGCCTGCTAGAGTGGGACATACTCAAGGCTGGTCCTATTATAAAGGCTGGAAAAAGCATGGGTCGGAGTCACATTTCAGACTGAAAAACAAAACTTGTCTGAGATGACAGGTTGAAAGGCGGGCCCTAGTAGCATGTCGATGATTTGATTTGACAATTCGGGGGAATGGCTTTGGCCAATCCTGGCATGTTACGCCCCACAAAAAGTGGGATTCAGCGTGTTGTGGTGCTACGCCAGTGGGATCCGCAGAGTACCAGGCAGGCAGCTGCTTCTGTGTGGAGCGGAGTGGACAATCCGATGCATGAGCGCTAGTGCAATGTGACGTCAGCAAACTGTAGATTACTGTTATGAATGAAATCTTGAAAAATGAACTTTTGATGTGAAAAAGTGTGGAAAAAGTAAAGAAATTTGATTTTTGTGATTTATTTTTGCATACATTAATAAATAGGTGCACTGAATACCCAGGTATTTGCTCGACTTTAAAGTATGAAGGAGCAGTTAGAGTTCAAAGAGGGCATGGTTTCGCATTGAACTGCTGTTTAAAACGAACAGCATTTGCCCCAGAAGCTGTCGAAGGCGTTTGTTTACAAACAGCCTGATCCCTCATATTAAAATTGCTGCTAAAGGTCTGTGCTCTGCACTGTGTGCTCTGCTCTGTGTGCTCTGCACTGTGTGCTCTGCTCTGTGTGCTCTGCTCTGTGTGCTCTGCTCTGCACTGTGTGCTCTGCTCTGTGTGCTCTGCACTGTGTGCTCTGCTCTGTGTGCTCTGCTCTGTGTGCTCTGCTCTGTGTGCTCTGCACTGTGTGCTCTGCTCTGTGTGCTCTGCACTGTGCGCTCTGCACTGTGCGCTCTGCACTGCGCTCTGCTCTGTGCGCTCTGCTCTGTGCGCTCTGCACTGTGCGCTCTGCTCTGTCCGCTCTGCACTGTGCGCTCTGCTCTGTGCGCTCTGCACTGTGTGCTCTGCTCTGTGTGATCTGCTCTGTGTGCTCTGCTCTGCACTGTGCGCTCTGCTCTGTGCACTGTGCACTGTGCGCTGTGCACTGTGCGCTCTGCTCTGTGCGCTCTGCACTGTGCGCTCTGCTCTGTGCGCTCTGCACTGTGCGCTCTGCACTGTGCGCTCTGTACTGTGCGCTCTGCTCTGTGCGCTCTGTACTGTGCGCTCTGCACTGTGTGCTCTGCTCTGTGCCTCACATGAGCATAACCAAGCCTCACGCAAGTAACACAGCGCTTCCATGAGTTTCTCTCGTGATCAGCACTGAATCTGATCACGGGTCTTCTTGGATCCAATGGGGTATTACATGGACCTGCTGTAATAGAATGGGACCCAACCTGGAACTGACTGACCATAATAAAACGTGGACCCGAACCCCAACGGGTACCGGGGGAGGTTTTGGGTCCTAGGGTCTAGGAAGAACAAGGCCTGTCCTGTATAGTAAAATATAACATTGTCTTAAGATATATCATTGTTAAAAAAACAAAAAACAAACATGCCATTGTTATTTGTCAAGCTATATTTCAACTCAGGCATGTCAGTCTTAAAATCCACCATCATTGGCTAGAATAAATGCAAAGGCGTTGGCCATGATTGCATGTCACACTCAAACAATAACACTTTAGTACCCATATGTTGCTTTACGCACTGATGTGTCCGTGTGGGTCTCTAAACACAACAGCCTTCCAGTACCAACTGCAGTGTTTCACCACAAAGCCATTTGCAGGTGGTGGACGCCTCCAGAACAATCAAAGCGAGCAGTGGTTAACTGAAGAAGAGATATGAGTCATACTGACGATGTGTAATGAGTTGATGTGGGCCTGTAATGTCTTGCTGCGTGCAGTGCACCGCTGCTGCAAGTTGACGCCCACAGCCACAGAGCTCACTGTGCAGGTGGGGAGGAGGCCATGCTGGTTGCAGAGCAAGAGAGGTACAGCTGCAGACACAGATGTACGGTAGAGAGTCACGTCAGGTAACCACAACTTAGCATTACAGCCCACGCTACTGTGCTTCCTCTTTTTGATGACATTAAAGGGCATTTTAGTGGTTCTCCGAGTGGCGTCTGGGGGACCCCCTGGGGTCCTTGTGGGGGTTCCAGGTGGTCCCCAGCAAGTGACACTTTCTGTAATAAAACATCTAAAAGCAGAAATCTTATCAGATGGGGGACCCTTGGACAAAATCTTATCTTTTGTGTCCGTTTAGCGGTCCTTGACGTGAAAAAGTTTGAGAACCACTGTATAAGATGTGGACAGGGAAGCAGGGTGAGTATATATATATATATATATATATATATATATATATATATATATATATATATATATATATATATATATATATATATATACATATACATATACATATACATATATATATATATATATATATATATATATATATATATATATATATATCTTCGGCACTCGCCTGCGGCCTCGTGCCTACGACCGAATCACAGCAGTGCCGATATTAGCCAACAACCGCACTCCCTCTCGTGTGATATTGCTTATATATATATATATATATATATATATATATATATATATATATATATATATATATATATATATACATACACACACACATATATATATATACACACACACACACACATATATATATATATATATATATATATATATAACGTGTATATATATATATATATAACGTGATGCAGGCACATAGGGTTAAATGCAATAAAATAACAGATACACTGGGCGATAATGCTAGCCTCCTCACACAACAAGAGGCAAGTCCTTACGCACTGAACTCCTGTTAGGCAGAATGACAGATGGAAAATGAAAACATAATATGATGCAACATGAGAGCAACACAGTCAGCATAAAAAACAAAAAACAAAGCTGTATAAATACTATCTATCGTGTGTGTGCATGCTGTTTGATAATCATCAATTTAGAAGGCACTTCTAAAGCCTTTGTGTAAGCCTGATAGTGGTAGACCTCAATATAACCTCTGATCATGATTACAAGTGGTTGAAGGAGACTGAAGATATGGCACCTCTGTGCTGTGCAGATGCAGTTCAACAGAGTGGCATCAGTCCGTCTCCCTTTTGTCTTTCTTCTTTTTGTCTTGGCTTGACAAAGCTCGCCCCTCATTTCCATTCTGCCCATTATGCAAATGAGGACGCAGCACATATTGGGTTCAGATGAGTAAAGCAAGTGCAGAGGCCAGGTGACAGGTCTCCTTTAGGACCAAGTGGAAATTTGCACTTAAAAGCCATTTTGTGTGATAAAACAATGGACCAGGTGCTGTGCCCTTGACCAAGGGCTTTCTGCTCTCCTGTGAGGCAGAAAGTTGGTGTCACACCTGTTTCAGGCGCTTCCTGTCAGCTCCTGGGCCGCTCATTCAGGCTGGCTGACAACTGAGTACAGAAGCTGTCAAGATGAATCCTAACACCACCACTCCCACACTGACTGACTGATGAATCCTAACCCCACCACTCCCACACTGACTGACTGATTTTCTTGCTTGTTGAACGTTGTCTCTATGTATGTTTATTTAGGATTGTTGTGAAATTGAAGAAAAAAAATCATAGCACTATTGATGCCTGTTTCTCTGGAATGGATACTACACACATCATATTTAGAGTATAGCACTGCTTTTATTGTTGGTGGAAAACAGGAAAAAGAAAAAAGAATGGTCCTACAATGCTGTTTAACCTTGTTAAATATGCTACATTTTCATTAACTGCTTATTGTTCTCTAGGGGGTGCTGCATTTGATAGATTAACAACAGAGGCCATATGTTATTTGCAGCCAGGATAGATTTTCTCTTCTCATGCAATCCTGTTGTTAGTCTGTGGACAAAGCTAGATCAGAGATTAGCACCCATCACCTAATACCTTCAATCAGCAAATCACCTCCACCCCCATCAAACACCAGCAGCTTGGCACCCAAACCAAAGAAGAAAGTGTTCCACTGTGGATTCCCCCTCATAATCTGGTAGGAAGCTTATGATCTGAGTGAAAACAAACAGCAGAGCTCTCATATCTACAGTGATACCCCCAGAGCTCTCATATCCTCAGTGACACCCCCAGAGCTCTCATATCAACAGTGACACCCCCCAGAGCTCTCATATAAACAGTGGCACCCCCCAGAGCTCTCATATAAACAGTGACACCCCCAGAGCTCTCATATCCTCAGTGACACCCCCAGAGCTCTATCCACAGTGACACCCCCCAGAGCTCTCATATAAACAGTGACACCCCCAGAGCTCTCATATCCTCAGTGACACCCCCAGAGCTCTCATATCCTCAGTGACACCCCCAGAGCTCTCATATCCTCAGTGACACCCCCAGAGCTCTCATATCCTCCTCAGTGACACCCCCAGAGCTCTCATATCCTCCTCAGTGACACCCCCAGAGCTCTCATATCAACAGTGACACCCCCAGAGCTCTCATATCAACAGTGACACCCCCATAGCTCTCATATCTACAGTGACACCTCCAGAGCTCTCATATCCTCAGTGACACCTCCAGAGCTCTCATATCCTCAGTGACACCTCCAGAGCTCTCATATCAACAGTGACACCCCCAGAGCTCTCATATCCTCAGTGACACCTCCAGAGCTCTCATATAAACAGTGACACCCAGAGCTCTCATATCCTCAGTTGCACCCCCAGAGCTCTCATATAAACAGTGACACCCCCAGAGCTCTCATATAAACAGTGACACCCAGAGCTCTCATATAAACAGTGACACCCCCAGAGCTCTCATATAAACAGTGACACCCAGAGCTCTCATATAAACAGTGACACCCCCAGAGCTCTCATATAAACAGTGACACCCAGAGCTCTCATATAAACAGTAACACCCCCCAGAGTTCTCATATCTACAGTGACACCCAGAGCTCTCATATCCTCAGTAACACCCCCCAGAGCTCTCATATAAACAGTGACACCCAGAGCTCTCATATCAACAGTGACACCCAGAGCTCTCATATAAACAGTGACACCCCCAGAGCTCTCATATAAACAGTGACACCCAGAGCTCTCATATCAACAGTGACACCCAGAGCTCTCATATAAACAGTGACACCCAGAGCTCTCATATCAACAGTAACACCCCCAGAGCTCTCATATTTACAGTAACATCCCCAGAGCTCTCATATCTACAGTAACACCCCCAGAGCTCTCATATCAACAGTGACACCCCCAGAGCTCTCAGACTACATCTTCACTACTGGGTAAGCAAGTACGCTGCAGTTAAAGCCTTCCCAGTCTACACTACAGCAGGCTGCGAGCAGTCTCCATCCATTTTAGCTCATGCGAGACACCCGCTGCATGATACTTCACATACACTGGGGATGCGTATGCCTCAATGTGTAGTACTGGAGTCTACATCGAGAGGGCAGCAACTACGCCTACGGTCAAGGCAATGAAGAAGAAGAAGGTGACGTAATTTAGCAAACTATCAGAAAACAGCATTACCTTTATGATCTTTTCACAGGCAGTCCAGCCAGCACAGCGACCATGCTAGCTGATGGAAGCCGACTTCATAGCTGCTCGCCTGGACAGACACATTTACGTCCGTGATACCGGCGCGAAATGGCCTGATGAGGTGGTCTGTGCAGCTCTGTGGTGATTAGCTAATGTCTTCGTATAGCATTGTGATTATGATTTAATTCGTTATGGAAGATAAATGTTCGTTTAACAGATGAAAATAACAATTCCTACATACATGTAAAGTGACGCTTATAATATGCGCAGACCGTTTGGGCTCTATAACATTATGATCACATTTAATATATATTATAATATTTATTTAATATACGGTAAATATAAAGTTTTTACAGATTTGAATGCTGCTGGTTGTTTGTTTAATTTGCTCTTCTGTATGTTATTGGACATTTAAAGCTGATACACACTTGTCTTGAGGTAATTCCGCCAAGCTGAGAGTCAGGATTCTAGGGGTGGGTCAGGGTTTACAGTCTGTGCACACCACAGCGAATCTTTTCACGTGTACTCGTTTGGAGTTGCTGTTTTGACGAGATTAAAAAGGACAATTGACTCACCCGGCCGATTGCTTATGGACTACTTGTAGTGGATGTTTTTTTTTTTTTACATTTGGTTTGAGCAAGAACAAAAAATAACAAGGGGGAAATCAGATTTTTTCCCCCCTGTTGTCATTTTTTTTCCTTGCTCAAACCGAATGTTATGGTCACTCACGATCCAGTAGGTCACGGGTTGGCTTGGTTCCAGCCTTAAAACTCGTTATATAAGGATTTTTTGAAATATCTATGGAGAAAATGAGTGGGGAACTTACTTCCGGGGCAATGACATCACGGAAAGTCACGTGACTGTTGAGCTCTATAGCTCCATCAGTCAAATTGAGAATGAAAACATGTCTTGAACTGTATATCTCACAATGTAAATAAACCAATAGGTTGACAGCAGTTCAACAGAGAGCCTTGTACCCTCATCAGGTCTTTGATAGGTCTTTTTGAAGATGTCAGTTCTTTGGTGAGAATACACATTCAGTGCTATCCAAACTACAAGTACCCCTTTGGGCTTTGGGCATAATTATAATTTTGCACAAGTTTGATCAGATTAGAAGAAACAATGGTTGCAAGAAACAGTTAAAAAATGAGCTCTCAAGTTCTTGGAACCAATTATTTTCCTATGATGAAAGTGTCCCTTTATCAACAAGGATCAAACTATGCAATTAACATTGGGCGCAGATAACGCGTGAACAGAAGTTTCTACCATTTGAAAAGGAAACGCCGTTCTGTGGTGCTACGTGCATTGGCATCACTCTCACATAAAATTCAATTCAGTCCAAATATCACATACTCTCATTTTCACAATCTGCACTGCACTAAGGGCCTGCTGCTATCACAACCTGTCCTACAGAGAGAGAGAGAGAGAGAGAGAGAGAGAGAGAGAGAGAGAGAGAGAGAGAGAGAGAGAGAGAGAGAGAGAGAGGAGGAGCCCCTGTCTGTGAAGGAGGGCGAGAACTAAACAGGAAAGGAAGTGCAGAGTAGTTCAGTGTGTGTGTGTGTGTGTGTGTGTGTGTGTGTGTGTGTGTGTGTGTGTGCATGCGTGAGTGAGTGAGTGACTGAGTGAGTGAGTGAGTGAGACAAAGTGAGAGTTGGGTGACCTTGTTACCAGTTGGGTTGAGTTGGACAGGCTGGTAGGAGGTTGCTGTCTATGGGGAGGGACAGACAGATGCTCGCTCCTCTCCCTGGGCAAAACATCTCGCCTGGTGCAGCAGCACACAATCTGGCCCGGGCAGCTGTAACCCTAATGATCACTGGTGGCGCTGCACCTGACCGACCGACCAGCTCAACACTCACTCACCCCTCCCCTCCCCTCCCCTCTCCTCCCCTCCCCTCCTCTCCTCTCCCCTCCCCGGCCCTGCATCTCCTCTTTGACCTCCAATGCCTCACAACTCTGACTAGAAAGTAGCAAGCAGCAAGGAAGGAAGGAAGGAAGGAAGGAAGTATGGAGAAAGATTAGAGATGGATGTTGTAAAGGGACATGAGAGTAATGCTGCGTTCGAGACAAAGTCGGAGGTCGGAATTTCCCAGTAAAAACATGGCTGTCCATGACAAACTGGTGTTTCTTTGGCAAGTGGCAAGACAGCAGAACAGGATGCAATTATTACGCCATTATTTTACATTTCAATAATTTAATTTAATTTTTAGTTTATTTTATTTTAACCCTAACCTGACATCAATTTACATGCAGAACAGCTTTTACTATATAATAGTATGTATTATTTTAATTAAATCCAGGAAAATATATTTTATGTTGCCTTTTAGTTGATGGTTTACCATCAACAACTGCCATTGTTGTGTGAGGTCATACAACTGATTCCTCGTGAAGTCGACATAGACGGATTTGCAGTAGAAACCCCGACTTTGAGTGGGTTTTTCTAATAGGCAGTCTGAACATCTCGACTTCTGAGTTACCTGGAAGACGGCAAAATGAGTAATCAAGGTAGGGCATGAAGAGAGAGAGAGAGGGGGCTGGGGACTGGGGAGGCAGGGAGAGAGGAATGAACATGAGAGAAAGATAATTCATAAGAGAAATGTGGATAAAGGAGTAGGAGTAGAAGCACGTAGAGGGCAAAGGAGTGGAGGATAGTGAGGAAGGGTAGAGAGGAGGAGGAGGGGGGGTGTTAAGGAGCTCCCATGCTCCCCTCCTGCTACCACTGATCCGGTCTGAGCTGCTTATCGGGTCTCTCCCACACTGCTCTCTGGTGTAAGGCCTCCGACTCCTGGGGCTCTGACAGGCTGCCTGCATGTGTGACCCGCTGGATGTATATATATATATATATTGTGTGTGTGTGTGTGTGTGTGTGTGTGTGTGTGTGTGTGTGTGTGTGTGTGTGTGTGTGTGTGTGTGTGTGTGTGTGTGTGTGTGTGTGTGTGTGTGTGTGTGTGTGAGTGTGATTGTGTGTGTAAATATTATATATGTATGGAGGGATGGAGAGAGAGATGAATGACTGGATGGGTGGATGTCTATGTATTGATGGAGGAGAGATGACTGGCGTGTTACATGTGTGTGCCTGGGCGAGCGGTTAGTTGGTGGGTTGGCAGGGATCGGATAGCATCAGACGCACTGGGCAGTAAAACATCCCTGCTCAGGATAAACATACGGTACATGCATGTCTTTTTTGAAGCACTGATTCCATTACACTCCTTAGTGAGTTGAGACCACGCTGTTAATCGTACACTTTTGCTCAAGGCAACTTTGGCACGTGGGCAGCTTTAATACTGACTCTTGTGCGTAGTGGGGATTAGCTACCCAACTTCACAGGGATGCAACTGGGAAGCTGTCAAGATGTATACTGTAATGATACATGGGCAGCACTTTATATTATTGTATGTGAAATTGTGATAGTTGGACAATACTGTAATTGAAATTGTAGAAAAGGGTCCATAATGGCCAACCGTCAGGCCTGTTCTTGGGGCAGTTGATGCCCACGAGCCGGCGCGCCAACGACATAATGACGATTACACCGCCGTGACATCATCAATGATGACGTCAGAGTTCACCTGTGAGGTCATCGGCGATGTCAGGCGGTCTAGGCTGACTGTGATGGCAGACGGGACTTTACGGGGTCACCGATGATGTCATAGCTCCCTGGACGTTGTGACATCACCGACGGGGTATATAAACAAAGTGTTCTGTGACGCTGTATTCCTTCCTTCTATTTCTATTCTACTTCATAATGTCTACCCTTCCCACATCCAAATCCGAATCTGACCCATCACTCTTGAATCCTGGCTGCCTTACAACCAGCCAGGCCCTGGTGACTGGCTGCCTTACAACCAGCCAGGCCACGAGTGGTATTCCTTCAACCGCGTCCGAGGACCGACATCTCTGTGGTTCTGATCGACCACTGCCCGTGAGCCCTCAACTACGATCCAGCACACTTCACACATCACCCGAGGCAAGCACACAAGCTTCCTTACAGAAATATAACAATAAAAACCGCTAGACATTTTTGGACTGTAATTCTTTTTCTATAGTTCTTTCCCCAATGTTTTGGGAGGAATTATCGTTTTACCAAACATGTTTTTTTGTTCAGTACATGAATTATGAGTTGTAAGATTCCTAATCCATATTAATCAAAGCTGAGCTGTTGTTTTCTCTGGCATGCATCACACACACACACACACACACACACACACACACACACACACACACACACACACACACACACACACACACACACACACACACACACACCCCAACACACATTCACAAACACACTGTACATAAAAGGTCATCTACAACAACCTCCTGTCGTAAACATTTTAATCCCCATTAATCGCTAATTCAACTAATCACTCTATCCATTCATTTGCATGAGACGGTCCAATCTAGATTTGCACGGGTGACAGAAAGCTCAGCTGCTTCATGGGCTTCAGTGTTGATGAAAAGCGAATGATGGGAGAGTATACTTTCAAAAGGGGGTGCTAGTTAGCTTCATTTGGCTGCTCTGCTCTAGACTGAGAGGGCTGCCGGGACGCCTTGTTAGACTGAATTACAGAGGATACAGTGCAACAACAGAGGAGAGAGAATGCAAATGATTTACCGCAAAGATATTCATCTGTGAAGTGGTTTGATTTTACAATAAAATTGGATTTTTCCTCCTCAGTCTGTCAGTAAAACAGTAATATTTCTGCATGATTCCTGAATACTGAGTGATCGGGAATGCACCATTTCCTCTTTCGCTTATTTGTTCAGGGGAAAAACATATTGTATGCAAGTGTGTGTGTGTGTGTGTGTGTGTGTGTGTGTGTGTGTGTGTGTGTGTGTGTGTGTGTGTGTGTGTGTGTGTGTGTGTGTGTGTGTGTGTGTGTGTGTGTGCACGTGTGTGTGTGAGAGAGAGTGTGTGTTTGTTGACAGAGAAAGACCAAGAGAGCTGTAGAAGCCAAACAGAGAGAGAAAGAGAGCAGAGAGAGAGAGAGAGAGAGAGAGCATCTGTGACAGGGAGAGAGAGAGGAGAGAGAGAGCATCTGTGAGTGAGAGAGAGGAAACGGAGAGAGCGCCTGAAAGTGCGAGAAGGGGGGATCGTGCTAGTGAGAGTGTTTGGAGATCGTCCGGGGCCAAGAATGTGTCTGTGACTGCTGCTCTGTGTATCTGCCTGCCTGGGCGACACCGGTGACACAGACATTTCACAGCAGTCTCCTCGCAGTCCTCAGCCACTGCTCCTCTTCCGGGAGCCAAGCCCCCCCCCCCCCCCCACACACACACACACACACACGCACACACACACACACACACACAATCTCTCTGTCTTCCCCCTCAGCAGGCCAGGCCTGGGTTAGCCTAAGCAGAGCAGGACTGTCAGAAGCATATGACCCAGGCAGGGCTTCTCACACTGCGCTGTTTCTCTGTAATCATACTCCACTGGCCAACACTGCTCAAGTTCACGGTATACATTTCCACCATTGGAGATTGTGTTATCCATCCGTCAGCTTGGTTTGGTGAAGTTGATTTGAAGAGCTCTGTATGGTGCCCTTGTGTGGGTCAAATGTCAGTCAGTTACATGTTGGTGTTGGCAAGCTGAGAGCCCCACCGCTTGGTCTCAGAGGGCGACGTGAATGATTTCATTTGAAAACTATGTGCATTCTTTATTTATTTATTTTGGGGGGGGGGGGAGGGGGACGGGGGGGACTGACATCCAAAATTCTTCAGTCAATATTTCAATACTGTAACACAGATGATTCTGACATGACTATTTTGTAAACGTCTTAAAGTGCTAATCTGTGAATGTCTCTTTAGTGTAACACAGATGATTCTGACATGACTATTTTGTAAACGTCTTAAAGTGCTAATCTGTGAATGTCTCTTTAGTGTAACACAGATGATTCTGACATGACTATTTTGTAAAGTCTTAAAGTGCTAATCTGTGAATGTCTCTTTAGTGTAACACAGATGATTCTGACATGGCTATTTTGTAAACGTCTTAAAGTGCTAATCTGTGAATGTCTCTTTAGTGTAACACAGATGATTCTGACATGGCTATTTTGTAAACGTCTTAAAGTGCTAATCTGTGAATGTCTCTTTAGTGTAACACAGATGATTCTGACATGACTATTTTGTAAACGTCTTAAAGTGCTAATCTGTGAATGTCTCTTTAGTGTAACACAGATGATTCTGACATGACTATTTTGTAAACGTCTTAAAGTGCTAATCTGTGAATGTCTCTTTAGTGTAACACAGATGATTCTGACATGACTATTTTGTAAAGTCTTAAAGTGCTAATCTGTGAATGTCTCTTTAGTGTAACACAGATGATTCTGACATGACTATTTTGTAAACGTCTTAAAATGCTAATCTGTGAATGTATATTTAGTGTAACACAGATGATTCTGACATGACTATTTTGTAAACGTCTTAAAGTGCTAATCTGTGAATGTCTCTTTAGTGTAACACAGATGATTCTGACATGACTATTTTGTAAACGTCTTAAAGTGCTAATCTGTGAATGTCTCTTTTTTGCGGGCGGGGGGGGGGAGTTTGTAGGTGTCACTGTTTTCTTGTATTTATTCAGCTAACTACCCAGTTCTTCTGGGAAACACCTGGGTTGGTTCACTATTGTGTTATCTATTGTGTTAGCAAAACGGACATTTATTTCTATGAACATGTCACAGATTATTCGTTTAAATTGAGTCATAATATTTTAATATTATTGTAATTTCATGCCAGCAATCATTTTAGAAGGTGTTAGTTTCTCTCTCTCTCTCTCTCTCTCTCTCTCTCTCTCTCTCTCTCTCATCTCATTTAGCAACACAACTCTTGTGTGGCCCCACATACAGTAGATCTAATGGTGGCACACAGTGGACGCCCACTAACGTTAACAGCAAAGGGGGAGGAGATCACTGTAAACTAACACTCCGTAAAAACCCAATAAAATGCATTTACAATGTAGGGTGTGGTGGACTAAAAGAGATGTGGGAACTGAACGTGTCAGTGACAGTCGCCAGCTGACTATTCTGACCAAATCTCGTAACAGGGTTACTGTTGCTGCGTCTAAAAATGGGTGGAGGTACAGGTCAGACAGCAGAAAGGGGTGGAGGAGTGGAGATGAGGACAGGAAGGCAAGTCGATCTGTCCGTCTGTAGCTGTGGGACAGACAGACAGCAGAAACAATCCTCATATAAGCAGTGAGGGGAGCACAGTAGGTAGGTAGGTAGAGAGATAGTTGATGGAACTACGGACGGATGGACGGACTTGGGGCACTTGAAATCCTCCAGGCAGGAAGTGGAGAGAGTTCACATCCTCCTTCAGCAGCCCAGCTGTCTATCTGCCATGTTTTCTTTATCGGCCCCTCGTCATCCGGCAGCCCTGCACATGACCAAATTAGTCCCAGTATCAGACGTTATCTGGCCACGGATGGCCTGCCCGCCTGCCTGAGCAGAGTCCCTCTCTTCCCAAGCCCTCCACTAGACTCTGTGCTGGGGCCTGAGGAAACCCAGGCAGCGGATCCTGGGTTTGAGCCTCAACAGACTCCACACAAGGAAAAAGGCCTGGCTTCCTTTTAAGGCGGCTGGCCTGGCTTGGGTTTATAAATATATGAGATATAAATTATATATTTATATACCGAGTGAGGGTCAGTCAGTTCCCTGAGGTAAAATGAAAAGCATTGGGAAGGTGGAGGAAAAATAATAAATGAGATTGTTGGGGTATAGACCTGTGGATATTTGCTTACTTTAGGTTCTACCGGCAGCAGATGTACAGCGACCTTGTAGCTTTAAGTTTGTGGAATGGCTGTGTGCTCAGTGGCTGCTCTCTCCTGCAGAAGCACTAAGCAGACTGCTCTCTCCTGCAGAAGCACTAAGCAGACTGCTCTCTCCTGCAGAAGCACTAAGCAGACTGCTCTCTCCTACAGAAACACTAAGCAGACTGCTCTCTCCTACAGAAGCACTAAGCAGACTGCTCTCTCCTACAGAAGCACTAAGCAGACTGCTCTCTCCTACAGAAGCACTAAGCAGACTGCTCTCTCCTACAGAAGCACTAAGCAGACTGCTCTCTCCTACAGAAGCACTAAGCAGACTGCTCTCTCCT
The DNA here is from genome assembly GCF_964638095.1 of Poromitra crassiceps. NCBI lineage: Eukaryota > Metazoa > Chordata > Actinopteri > Beryciformes > Melamphaidae > Poromitra > Poromitra crassiceps. The sequence continues at coordinate 30,116,377 of NC_139625.1, read as the reverse complement.
GTAAAAGCACTAAGCAGACTGCTCTCTCCTACAGAAGCACTAAGCAGACTGCTCTCTCCTGCAGAAGCACTAAGCAGACTGCTCTCTCCTACAGAAGCACTAAGCAGACTGCTCTCTCCTGCAGAAGCACTAAGCAGACTGCTCTCTCCTGCAGAAGCACTAAGCAGACTGCTCTCTCCTGCATTAAGCACTAAGCAGACTGCTCTCTCCTGCATTAAGCACTAAGCAGACTGCTCTCTCCTGCATTAAGCACTAAGCAGACTGCTCTCTCCTACAGAAGCACTAAGCAGACTGCTCTCTCCTGCAGAAGCACTAAGCAGACTGCTCTCTCCTACAGAAGCACTAAGCAGACTGCTCTCTCCTGCATTAAGCACTAAGCAGACTGCTCTCTCC
>NC_139625.1:30108484-30110984 GCF_964638095.1 Poromitra crassiceps | reverse complement strand
ATCGTGACGATATCGTATCGTGAGCTACTCAGCGATTCCCACCCCTACAGTGTACATGGGCAAATGTGACAATCGGCTAGGAGAATGGATATCACTTTGTTGTTACTCAAACTCACATGCATGCACTGCGCGGGGACGGGAGAGGCGCTACGGGGAGAACCCCAGCGGCAACTCAACAGGCAAGACCGCGGCCTAGCGGAGCCAACTACAAAGGGCTTCCCGAGGAGCAGACTTTTTTCTCTCTCAAAACAATTGAAAACCACCGCATGTTAAAGCTGAGCAAGGAGATCGATTTTATTTCACCAGAGCCGAAGGCCGCAACACAAAATAAATAACTTCTGGAAATAACAGAAGAGAAGGTAAGCCCCACTAAACTGGTATCCAGCATTGACAGTAGATGCCTACAGTAAACACGATTCTGCCTGACCAATCAGTCGTCTGCAGTGTTTTCACGTCACAGTATGGTACCGGGTCCACAGCCCTAGAACCTCAACAGAGCAGGGACCAAAAGCAGCACGACTCAACCCCGACTCAACCCGGGCTGTCCACGTTTTTGATCGGTGGAATGAGACAAAAAAGCGAGACGAGCTGTGCGGGGCCGCGTTGATACCAGAGGTGGAAATGGGCCATTAGATAGCTCCCTGCATGTAGAGTAGGCTATGAAGCCCGTAAGTCCCTGCTCTACTCCACTACTGACTTTAATACCTTGAGATCAAAGTTGTGCACTGTGTGTAAATCCGGGAGTGGGGGCATAAGAAGGAGGAATACATAGTGGCAACAGCCACCACTTGTGATATTCAGATGCCACGCTGCAATAATAATAATGCCTTAAATTGCCCCTTGCGGGACTAACGTTTTTTGAATTGAATTGAATTGAATTGATAACATCCACTATGGTTCACAAAATGCATCAAATAAGGTAAAAGCGTGTGATATACAGTATCATGAAATGCACATTTGTTTAGCATATTTAGTCAAAAGTATGGTAACTACGTTATTTGGATAGTCTACACAGAGAGTCTACAGAGTATTTGTAACATTTCACCAGCTTATTAGTTGGCATTAGTTGACATTCAACAATTCAACTGTTTGTCTTTGTCTATAGATGTTGTTTTAACAGCTTATTAGTTGACATTCAAGAAACAGATTCTGTTTGCATCCTGTTCCACACACCTGCACCTAGTGTAATATGCAGGTATGTTGTGTAATATGTAGGTATGAATTGTCACATGCTCTATAGATAATCTGTTAAAACAATTGAATTGTTGAATGTCAACTAATAAGCTGTTGAAATGTTACAGTACAAATACTCTGTCGACTCTTTGTAGGTGTAAGTGTCAAATCAGTGCTAAATGATAAAACTCTTATGTATACAGTAAGCGTAATTTATACAGGCGACTATCAAACCCCCTGTGTGGTAGTAGCCCATCCTCATTTGGACCACTGGGGTCTTTAAGACAGGGTGTCAGCTTACACAGCCTGTGCTTTAGTCAAATCCATCCCCTCCATCACGGGCTGGCAGAGTGAAACCCAGGCCGAACTGCGATCGCTCTGATGTGAGGATTTCTTCCGGCGCTGGCCTCTCAGCCCCATTCCGGAGCACTGACTCCAACAGGAAGTAACACATTAACAGAACAATCAGGTTCCTTGTTAGGGGGGCTTTAAACTGCCAGAGCCTGCCATTAACACCAGTGGGGGATCTGGTCAGCTGATAAGGCCTGACAGATGAGAGCTACAGTGCAGGGGAGACGGCCGGGCCAACCTTCAACTCAGGCTATAGGCTATGGTGCTGCAGTTATATGGACCGTTTGGCTTGAAACCATAATTACTGTAGGTGATGCAGCAAAGCTTTGGGCAAAAATAATCTGCTGTTGTTCAGTAAATGGATTATTATAACATCAGTATTATGCTATACTGTTTACTGTCAGTCATTTTCCTCATTTTCCGGGCGCCTGAGTAGTGTAGATGTAAAAGCACTCGCCTACAACTGCAGACCCAGGTTCAAGTCCCGGCAGAGGTACTTCAGGCTTGGTCAGACGTTTCTACAGACACAATAGGCCATGTATATTCGGGTGGGAAGCCGGTGGGGTATGAGTCCTGGTCGCTGCACTAGCACCAGTGCCTCCTCTGGTCAGTCGGGGGTGCTGTTTTGAGGGGGGGGGGGGGGCTAACTGGGGGAAATAGCGTGATTCTCCAACGAGCTACATCCTGCCGGTGAAACTCCTCACTGTCAGGTGAAAAGAGAAAAGACGCGGCTGGCGACTGGCACATGTATCGGAGGAAGCATGTGCTACGGCTCTTCCCTGATCAGCAGAGGGGGTGGAGCAACAAACCGGCACAGCAGGGGGAATTGGCCAAGTATTGGGGATCAAATGGGAGAAGTCTGGGGAAAACCTGATTTAAAAAAAGTCTTTTCTTTTGACACAGACTGGCTGTAATAGCATCCGATCCCCCAGAGATGAACTAAAAGAGTAGGGAAGTGTGTTACTCTGACATAGTT